>NW_027137670.1:0-226242 GCF_001692895.1 Cenococcum geophilum 1.58
AGGATGTCTACCTCGCGGGCTAAATAGGGCCCTCTCCCATACAAATTCTCTACTGGTTATACCGATATTGGTGGTAGGTGCTTAACGATATTGCCAAAAGTTAGATTATCGTAATATTACACCAAAAAAGGCTTGATTAAGGGGTGTAGATCGTAATGTAGAGGTTATCGTTATATACCCCATATCATATTAAGGAGATTTTACTGTATAGAGAAACAGCAGATGCGCATCAAAGAAAATCACGGTCATGAGGCACGTCCTCATACTATGACCAACTGTGACCAGCTACTTGTCCAACGGGTTGAAGTCCAAGCATGACACCTTTTTCCAAAAAAAAGAGCTGATTGCTGGGGGCGCGTTTGGATTGGTAGAGAATCTTTGGAACTAGGTGGTATGTGCTAACTTAAGTGCCTGCGTTGTTCCCAAAATCTGTCCATCAACACTTTCGAGACCAACTTCTCCAACGATGCCTTGAAACTATTTCCCCAAAACATAATCTCATAAACTTGTGCGATAGATAGGCCTTTCCAAGTTGAGATTACGTCCAGATGCTCGACTGAATTTTGTGACTGCGATAGATGTCGTCGACTCTGTGGACAGTATACATCTAGTGCCGAGCTGCTCTTAGTAGGAGTGAGACCACGTAGGTCCAATTCGACCTCTATTTGAGGGCTCGGAGGACTGGAAGTCTTGGAGCAAGTTTGATTAGAATGCCATTGAGATGGATGCGTGGGTATAAGGCGGCTTTGAGAACGACGTTAGAAGACGGAAGGTTAAGATAGCAGATGAGGAGACTCACGAAGGAAAAACCCGAAGACATATTAGCAGTGGTTGCCCGATAACTTTAATGTCTTAGCTGAGGATTGGAGTCCGCCAAGAATCGAAGCAATAAATTGACACGTACAATGTTGGTGATCGAAAAGTGGAGGAAATCTTTTGGATGAGGAATCTTGATATAAATAATTTGGCGTAGAGGGTCTTTCCTTGCGCGGGTTTTTAGACATTGCTACTTCTGCTGATTTTGTAGATTGACTGGTATCGATCGCGCCACACTTGCTCGTCCAGCGATGCAGATAAATTACAGTGCATCCATGCTTGCTCTTGTGGTAAGCCGCTCATTCTTATTTCCCAATTTGGAAATTTGGAGGAAGGCGTCCACCCCATAACCCTCCAAACTGTGTAGCTCTAGACTACCTGCCCAGTATTCAGCATAGATTCGACTCATCGGCAACCCAATGCCAAGGCGTAAATCTGGTGATCTACTGGTCAATGGTGACAGGGAACTATGTTGATTTGAGTCATTGTGCTTCGTTCTCTTGCCATGTCTTTGATGAGTTCCAGGGTCACCAGGTACTTGCAGCTCTTGAGTGGTGGCTAGCAACCTAGGAACTCGAAGAAGATTTTCAAGTCGTTTCTCGCGCCTCGGACCTTTGCTGAATGACCAGAGATGTGGGAGAATGTCTCTTGGTATCCCTCCACCCTGATCAGATATGCGAATTATCACGTGCTGTTGTGTTTCGCAGATGAGAACCTCGATTGGAGGTACCTTTGCATCTTTATATCTCCTTTGCTCAATGACAGCCTGTATAGAATTCCGTAATAGCTCTCCAACAATGTACTCTAGGTGGCTTAAAATATAGGGGAATGTGGCATCCAGGTGACCCTCAATTTTGACTTCCGGGATCGGTAAATTTGAGCCATATGTCATCTTCATGAGCTCCTGTGTCGCGTTTGCACACCGTTCAACAATCTCTTTGGCATTGCATCGAAGGAATATCTCCCCCACAAAGTCAGTATTTGGGTCCATCAGTGGTTGCGCATCAGGGAAATGCCAGGGGGCATGAAAAGTCTCTGTGAGGGCAATATGCTGCTCAGCTATAACACGACGAGATATTCGCTGGCACAATTTTTCAATTAGTATTGGTCGTGCAATATATATTTGCGAAAGTTTGAAGAATCTTACAGATCTCAGTAGTGTTGTCATAAACTTATCAGTCTCTTCGGGCTTCATGAGACCCTGAATCTCCAGCACCCCAATAGCCAGCCGTGGTATTACAGTGGCATGTTCCCTGAGCGTTTCTTGAACGGCCTTGCAGAACTTATCATTATCTTCGAGAGTCTTGATTTCGGGCAAGCGGCGAAAGCGCTCGAAAGCCTTGTAGTAGAGCTCGTATACATGGGCAATGTGTGAATTGGTAACGACTACATAAGGGAGGGTCTGCATATCTCGGAGCCGGTGGGCTATTCTGAAGGAAGCAGTTAGATCATAGAATATTTTCATAAGCAGCAAACGAGGCACACCGTGTCGGTAATTCGAGTCTGCAGTAGTTGGCAGAGTCGATCAAACGGGGTTCTGTTAGTGTTCTTCCAAAGAATGTTAATCGACGCAGACTGATTGGCCTAGCTTCTCTTTGAACCCATCTAAGGGCTAGAAGTTAACTAGCTGGATAATGCCTATACATCTGGGCTGGAGTCATACTCGTCGAGAGCCGATGAAGGCCGCCATGCCGGGGCAGCTGCAGCAGTAGCATGCGCATGCCTCCGGTGATGAAACTGGGACGTTAACGAACGACGAGCTTCAGCCCATTCCCACCGATATCTAGAGCAGCCGCGGAGGGACGTTCGGGCTGGTGTCATGTTGCGGAGAGCTGTGGTTGAAGTGGATGGAGAGGGCCAAGCTCGCATTCATGTGGAGACTCGCTGCAGACGTAATGAGGAATACTGTAACTCGTGTGTGATTGCTTGGGTGACAGCATAGCAATTATAACAGTACAACTGCTACTTTAGCCATTGCTGTTCATCGCTACTACGTTTGCTTGCAGAGAACGACCCGAGATTCACTGGGACCTCCGCCAGCCTTGTCAGAAAATTTGTCAAGTGGTCCGCCCCATGACGTTCGTCTTCTGAGCTTGTGCAGGTAGTGAAGTACTTTTGCCCGTGCGCTTATTACACTTCTTTCAAAGGAATTTGACAGACCCTCTTCTTGAAATTTTTGTACTCTCCACCAACCTCACCTAATTCCCCTAACGCTGTTCAGCCGTCTTTCATTCGTCATTGTCCTGGGGCATCCACCGCCACTTTTTAGCGAGACCCGCGAACGCTCCATACCAGGGACCGAGAGCAGTTGGTGCGGGCTCAGGAATCCTTGACCGGTGTGCTGCGGGACTACTTTCTACTGTGCACTCAAGCCGACGTTATTGCACAAGCTGTCTAAGGTATCGGACACCGCCTTTCCTGGTTTTGCTTCTATTGACAGCCTCGTCGCCACCTGAAACATGAATCAGGTAAGCTTTCGATCCTGCACATGTGTACTCTTCATTGGCATAGCAGGGCCTCGCGTTGACCTAGGTGGTGAATTATAGCTTGGAAGTGATATGCTCGTTGATACAGAGTACGATGAGAAGCATGACGTCGCCATCATTTCCCCGGACGACGCCATGGATGAGGTTGAGCCTGAGCCCGAGCCCCGCGCCAACGATTTTGAGGCTATGATGAAGAGACATCTACCCGAAATACCAGATCAGGAGACGGAAGCCGAAGCTATACATACTTGGGAAATCAAAGAGTGGAGGAGTCTCAGCCGGCGAGAACATGGACCTGTATTCGATTGTGGAGGACATCCCTGGCGGATACTTTTCTTCCCATATGGCAATAACGTCGAATTCGCGTCCTTTTACCTAGAGCAAGGCTTTGAAGATAAGCCTCCGGAAGATTGGTACGCGTGCGTCCAATTCCTACTGGTCCTGTGGAACCCGAATGACCCCACGATGCACGTCATGCACCAAGCAACTCACCGGTTCACTGCGGAGGAAGGTGACTGGGGCTTCACACGGTTTGCAGAGCTCCGCCGACTCTTCGCATCGCAGTGGGATGAACGCGGCCGGCCGATGGTGGAGAACAATTCCGCCAAGATCACGGCATACGTGAGAGTGCTGAAGGATCCTACCGGCGTGTTATGGCATAACTTCATTAAGTAAGTAAACTACGCGCAGGATGTATGATTGCTTTAGTTGACTTTACATAGCTATGACTCGAAAAAAGTAACGGGTATGGTTGGTCTTAAAAACCAAGGCGCAACATGTTATCTAAATTCCCTTCTCCAATCATTGTATTTCACCACAGCTTTTCGAAAGGTATGTGCTGAGAGTAGAAGATATGTACCATATAACGGAGACTGATGATAGTAGGCCGTTTACCAGATTCCTACAGAACAGGAAGCAGATCGTTCAAATAGCGCCTACGCTCTGCAACGTCTCTTCTACTTGCTACAAACCAATAGCAGTGCCGTAGCAACTACAGAGCTTACGATGTCATTTGGATGGGACTCGAAACAAATATTCGAGCAGCAGGATGTTCAGGAACTATCACGAGTTCTGATGGACAAACTGGATGAAAAAATGAAAGGCACAGAAGCTGAAAACGCCTTGGAAAAAATGTTCGTGGGAAAGATGAAGACATACATCTCGTGTATCAACGTGGATTATGAATCATCAAGAATAGAAGATTTCTGGGACATACAACTCAACGTCAGTGGTAACAAAAACTTGGACGACAGTTTTAAGGACTACATTCAAGTTGAAACCATGGACGGCGAAAACAAATACTTCGCAGAAGGCTTCGGCTTACAGGATGCCAAGAAAGGGGTTATATTTGAAAGCTTTCCGCAAGTCCTCCACCTTCAGCTTAAGCGATTCGAATATGATATCAACCGAGATGCCATGATGAAGGTCAACGACCGATACGAGTTTCCTGAGATATGGGATGCGTCGCCTTACCTCTCAGAACACGCCGACCGTTCAGAACCTTATATCTATCACCTTCACGGAGTCCTAGTACATAGCGGGGATCTCAACGCCGGCCATTATTATGCGTTTCTAAAACCAACGAAGGACGGCCATTTCTATAAGTTTGATGACGACAGGGTAACACGTGCAACGAAGCGCGAGGCCCTGGAGGAGAACTTCGGTGGTGACTACACAACCCAAGCAAACGGCAACGTCCAACAGCGGAATCCATACACAAGAACATGGTCAGCAAAGCGGTCTATGAGCGCATATATGCTTGTCTACATTCGGGAAAGCCGGCTCGATAGTATATTGATGACTCGTCAACAGGTGGATCCTCCACCTCACCTTGGTAAGAGCTTTGGGTTTTTTGCTTCGATTGCATGCTGACGGGATATTAGCTCATCGATTCGCTGAAGAACGAGCCATCTTGGAGAGAAAGCGTAAGGAACGCGAAGAGGCACACTTGTACATGGAAGTTCAAGTCGCATCAGAAGATAATTTCAAAGCTTATCAAGGCTTTGACATTGTTCCATGGAAAACGGAATTTGATACTCCTGCACATCCTAGATCGTACCGGGTACTTAGGACAACAACATTGGCCCAGTTCACTAAGGTTGTAGCAGACGAACTAGGCTTAGAGGCCGATATGCTCCGACCGTGGGCTATGGTAAACCGACAGAATGGAACCGTTCGTCCAGATGTACCAATCGCCTATCCAGATATGAGCGTGGAGGAAGCGGCAAACAAATTCGGTACCAAAACAGTTCAATTTAGACTGTGGATGGAACGAACCGATGAAAGAGATGAAGATGGAAATCCGGTGTTTAAAGACGCACACATTGACCTTCGCGGCGCATCCAACAATCGCCCACTTATGCTCTTCCTAAAGCATTTCGATGCTAGGTCGCAAACCTTACTTGGAGTCGGTAACTTTTATGCGGCATACCAGGACAGAGTTTGTGATATCTCCCCACAGATCCTTAAAGCAATGGGATGGCCGGCTGGCACAAATTTCAAACTTCACGAGGTTGGTGGTAGACGTTGGCCAACCTATTCTAATTGTACTAACAATAATTAGGAAATTAAACAGAATATGATTGAGCAGATGAAGCCAAAGGTCACCTTAGCTCAATCCGAGATTCAGGACGGCGATATCATTACCGTTCAGAAATCACTTACGGAGAAAGAGTATGTAAATTGACCCCTCTATGTCTGCGTAGCTAATGAAAAATCTAGGGCCAACCAGATTATCGCCGTTGGTGGTTACACAGATGCTAAAGAATTCTATGACTACCTACTAAATCGCATAACCGTAGAGTTTTTTCCTAGGTTTCCTTCTGAGCCTGAGGACCCAAATTTCGTATTAACACTCAGCAAGAAGATGACGTACGATCAACTTGCTGCGAAAGCTGGAGAGCATCTAAAAGTTGATCCTACACATCTGCGATTCACAACGGTGAACGCTTCTGGGAGACCAAAGACGGCAGTGAAGTATGGGCAAAGCGGAACGCTCAGCAATATCCTTGCCCCATCTCCGTATAATTATGCTGGAACTCAATTACATAAACCAGACATGTTCTACTATGAGATTCTGGAGCTTAGTCTGAAGGAACTTGAACAACGGAAGGGCGTCAGAATCACATGGCTTCCCGATGGTATTGTCAAGGAGGTTAGTTGACTCATTCATTCCGGTCCTCTTTGAGCATATTTGACCGTCACACAGGAGACCTACGAGCTCATGATTCCACGCGCCGGAATTGTGTCTGATGTCTTAGCCACTTTACAGAAGAAGGCCAGCATCAGTGATGAAGTGATGGCGCATGCGCGAATTTACGAGGCCCACAGTGGAAAGTTTTTCAAGTACCTTCCAATGGACTATAGTATACTTAGTATCAACGAATTCTTCGTTCTATACGCGGCGCACTTCCCGGAAGATGAGTCCGCCAAGAAAATATCAGTATTTCACTTCGACAAGGAACCGAACAAGACTCACGGAGTCCCTTTCCAGTTTCCCTTGGAAGAGGTAGGTTGTTTCTTATTACTGTTTTGATATAGTGCTGACGATCATAGGGTGAGCTATTCAAGGATACGAAAGAACGCCTCTCCCAGTTTACGAAAATTAAAGGAAAGCAATTTGACAAGATCAAATTCGCTGTAGTTGGTAGGCCACACTACTCTAAGCCCGAATATATTGATGATGGTATGTCGTAGATATTTCAAGTCCTAGGTTCCCTAAGATCATTAAGAATCTGACTTCTCTAGATGAGGTATTGTGGGACTTGATGGGAAGCCGGGACGAAATCGCCTTAGGTATGGACCACGTGAACAAGTCACGGAACAACTGGAACAAGGCCGATTCAATCTTCATTCGATAACATTCTCGCTTGCATCGCCGGAAAGGATTTGACGTGGAGCGGTCTATTTGCTTCGGCAGTTTGGGCGTAGCAGGAATATGCTGGGGCGGCTTTCGACATTGGCTGGGCTTAGCTTGCTTTCTGTGCATAGATATATGGCGTTTCTCCAAGCGTAGCTACTGTTGGTAGATAACGTAGGGACGTCGTAATGTGTTGCTAGTGGTAGAAGCATGTAGAGTGCTAGGATATCTTGGCTGATGTTGATGGAAACAAAATCGATGGCTACCGGCTTATTTGTGACTAAATATGAAATTCATATTCTTTGAAAACGATACCTACGCTGTCCGCACTGCTACTCTCTTATCGAATTCTCTTCGCAGGAGGCTGGCTATCAACTTGTTACCTCAGACGTGATTCCGTTGGTGCGGATGCGGATTTTCAATCGGCCCGCAACCTAACTACCGGAATCACGTTTGAGGGACTTTCGTAACATTTGTTAAGCGCGTCGGCCTATTTTATGATTCGCGGCTGAATTACTCAACTACAACGGCTTAAAATACTACCAAGGTTCATCGATTAGAGAGACGACCCGATATTTTATAAATATCTGGTCCAAATCAGCCCACAACCCCCCAGTGCTGTGCTTATTTTCGCTCCAAAAAAATCTAGTGTGTAACGTGGCCATAGCGTTATGACAAACGTCGCAACGGGTGCATATATAAGGCCCAAAAGTTCATCGCTAATAGATCTGGCTTTTGCGATCATTTTAAGCCTATATATAGAACTTGGCCTTATGTAGGTGGCTTTATTAATTTTATTAAAGATTATATACAGCTCCTATACAAATTTGGACGACGCGCTTAACAAAATCTGCGAAAGTCCAAGAATCAACTTTTTGACCAAAAAGGTTAGCGATATCCGCTTGCGGATATACGTATGTCCGCTAATTGATTGGTCTTCGGAATAATATTTTACCGGAGGACAACTTCTTGAATCTCTTTGGGAGAGCGGGTGTTAATTTCCTAGTTTCTCAGTCACAGCCATCTAGCATGCAGTCCTTCATATTACTGTCAAGCCTGCTGGCATTCTTTGCCTCGGCTGTATATGGTACGGCGCTTACATACAAGCTCGGCGCGAACGAGAAGTCATGCTTCTTCACTTTTGTCGAGCAGAAGGGGGCCAAGGTGGCATTTTACTTTGCGGTATGCAGGTCAATCTTTACAACTATTACCGAACTGACCTTCTTCTGCTACCAGGTTCAATCTGGTGGCTCGTTCGATGTTGATTACACTGTCGTCGGTCCAAATGAGAAAGTTATATTGGACGGCTCGAAGGAGCGGCAGGGTGACTTCGTTTTCACAGCCAACGATGTTGGCGAGTACCGATTCTGCTTCAACAATGAAATGTCAACATTCGCGGAGAAGATGGTAGATTTTGAAATCGCTGTAGGCCTCCCCTCACCACGTCCTCGATCATTCTGGGCCAACTCCTAAATGCCAGACCAAGCTTTTGCTGACCATGGAAACATATAATTAGGTTGAGAATGAGCAGCGTGCACAGCTTCCCTCCAAACAGGGTACCTCCCCTGAGCAGACCTCAGTCCTCGAAGAATCTATTCTCAAGCTCTCTGCTCAACTCTCCACCATCAACCGCAACCAGAAGTACTTCCGTACGCGTGAGAACCGGAATTTCAGCACTGTGCGGAGTACAGAGAGGCGGATATTCAATTTCAGTGTAATCGAGGGAATAATGATGGTTACGATGGCGGGGTTACAGGTGTTCATTGTCCGTTTCTTTTTCCAGGGAGCACGGAAAGGTCGGTTTACACTTCTCAGGACAGGAGACGGAGCTTTGGTAGGATATTTGCTAACATTATTGCAGGATATGTGTAAATTGTTACAAGGGGTCGGCGTTATATTTAGGTGTAGAAAAGTGTGGAGAATTTGGTTTGAATGGCGCCTATATCCAGCGAATTGAAGTATCATTATCGTTTAGAAATGCGGGAATAGTGAGCTAAACTTGAGATTAGAATGCTTATGATATCTTGATGCTCAGGTTAGTTGTTTAGCCCTTATACCAATACTAATCCTTTCAACGTTTATAGACTACTTCAAAATCCAACTCCAACCTACAACTAATATACGTTTTTGATTTGTCCTTTTGTGTATAATGCCCTACTGCGATAGTTGGTTTGAAAGAAGAATATAGTATGCACAAAAGTATTGGGTATTTGATTAGTTGCAATTAATTCAAAACACCTTCCAGGCGCAGATATCCTATTAAAACAATTGAGTGATCCAGCTGCTCCTTTCTATTCCCCAGAAGCCGGGTGTTCATCCATTATTGTACCGGCACCGCTACTATCATCCGCCATCGCAATAGCGGAGTACTCCCACCGGCTAATCCAAGCCACCTCGCCAGCCTTTGGATCCATGATGGCGGCAAAATGTGTTTCCTCATTTGTAATGGGATAGTCTTCCACCCAGTCAATGAGCGTCTTCTTCATAATACACACCTCGTCGTCTGTCGCGTCCGGATGAGTTCGACGATATCTGCGGCAAGCCCTTTTCCATTTAGCGGTTATGCAGCCCTTGCGATCCATGGATTCATCGATGAGGTCCTGCATCCCGAGGGCCGCGTGTTGTTTGGCGTGAGGAACATGCCCGGGAGAACCACCCTCATAAGCTGCGTCGTGATTTGTGGCCACAATGAAATTCTTTGATGTCTGGGTACTTGCTGTGACGCGATCTTTCTCCATGACCGCTGTATGTTCGCCATCAGAGAAAATTAGGTAGGCCGCTGTTGTCGGGACTGCAGGGAAGTCGCGAATAATCTCAGCGAGGTCCGGCAGGGGTTTTGTTGTCTTTTTGCTAAATTTACTCTCGTGCCGCTTAGGAATAATAAGATCGCGCAGCTTGGAAGATATCGACGGGCGTAATCCCAAGAGAACAAGAAGATGGTGACCATAGAATCTGACGTTGGCCATCCTTAAAGTATCATCATTATGGTAAGGGCGGAAATTTAGTGATACGCTTAGATCCTTTCTAAAAACCAAAGCTTAGCAAATGAGGGCGAAGAGTTTAATTGGGACACAGACCGGACGCCAGTCAGCACACCAACAAAGCCGACATATGTGATACTCCGGGCGATCACTTCTCCGCCGGGGTGCTCAACAAATTCAAGTTGGACAATCACTTTTCGTAGAATGTCCATGCCCCAGTCAAGTGTTCTGAAGTGAAGCATCTTGGCAATTTTTCCGTCTTTGACTCTCATGCCACCACTTGTACAACCCATGAATAGATCTAATAACACGTTGAAGGCAACGAGCAAATACATATCCACGCCGGTGACCTCGCCAATGCCACGGATTTCCTCCGTCTGTTCCTTGCTGCAGAGCCGCCAAAGGAACGCTCGAGCTAGCGCAGTCACAAAACCCGCAGAGAGTCCTATTTCGCTCACGATCTCCTTGAAGAGGACCGTAAGCTCTGATACGAATCCCTTGTAGTCTGTTGCGACTTGGACGTATCTTTGCGACGGTGGGAGCGAGAGGTCGATGGTGTAGACAGGCGGATTGTCAGATAGACTAGGATAAGATCTCTTGCTCGAGGCTTCCCGGATGCTATTCGAGGATGACATTGGTTCCTCGGTTGGAATAATCCTCTCCTTGTGAGCAACATTCTCTTGACCATCGTGGGGAATATCCGGAAATCCAGATATTCTAGCGGACTTGCTCCTTGCTGTGAACGACATTGCAGAAGTGTGAAGGCACTAAAGAACCTTTGAATTTAGATATGCGTTGAGCTGAACATTTGTATAGACATGTTAGTGAGACGCAGGAAGGCTTAGCTACTTGGTAAGTCCAGCAAAACTGTTGCCTAACATACGTCTGAAAGTGCCAGGTCAAGTCAATGTATAAGATTTCTAAGAGTTATTGGTTGCAGCCTCGATGAACAAGTGTATCATGGTAGCTGAAACTCTACTTATCTTCGGATTGACGTGGATAGATTTTGTGGCACCGAGGTGGTAATCCCAAGCTCCTAACAGCCGCAGGGCTAGCCATCACTCATCACCAACCACCACTATCACCACGTATTGACCCTCCTCAAATCTCACTTTACACCCTTTGTTCATAGAAAATATTTCTAAGTATCAGCACACCTGGAAAGCACTTTGGGAGGCCATTTCACGTTTGATAAGTAGCTTTGACCTAATGCCTCGCAACCCACAAATAGTATCAAAGGATCTAGAGCTTTATCATGGAGAGAGTTTGGACCCCTTAGACTCTGCTCCATTCTTCCACCCAAGTGCTCCACAACTAAGTGTTTGATTGCATTTCTAACTCGCCTAGTCGAAGGAGGCTGTTGAACTGCTTGATTCATCTCTAGCAACTCTCTTAGGGGAAGCACTGTAAAGATATGGAGCAGTTAATGGAGATAGTAATCACTTCGATGTGTTTTATGCATTCGAATTATTACGCTTGAATTGGCGTTTATAGAACCTGACCTAAAGTATCTGTCCAATTAATATCTTCTTATTCAGTGGAAAACTTTTTTATTTTTATTTTATTTTATATCCATTGTATTGTACTACGTATAATACTGCGCATGCAGTCTCTAGGCTATGGCGCTATAGTTCTATATACATGGATCCTTTCTAGGCAGCTTAACATGTACTAGTAGCTATGTCCTAGTAGTTTTACTAGTTTATAAACCTCTAAACTAGGGGTTTACCGCTTCCTGGCAAAATACCAAGTTGCCAGCAACTATTAGGTAGTATTAAAACAGAAAAAACGGTAAAAGAAAAGAAAATCCCAATGGTAAAAAATCCTAACGCCTGTCCCTGTCCTTTTTGTAGTTTATTTCTGTCCTTTTGCTCACTACTATCTATTTACTAGGATTCTAGTAGGAGTTACCTCCTTCTAGAGATCCTGCTGCCATTGGCCACTTCAGGGGAAGCATTATACATGCGGCTGAGGTAAGTACGAATTTGCCAAACCTATGCAATTGAAATTTTGCAAGATTATTTGGATATTTGGAACTTTTTGTGAATCGTCTGTCGAGATGACATCAGTCCTTAAATTGCTTTAAGGTTGCAGTAAGAGTAAATTCCCTTCAAGAAAGTCACACAGCCATCAATGTTAGCCACCCCAGATATCCTGTCTCGCCCTCATGTTGCCATATTTCCTTCCCTATGTATTGACGAACTCCGCCGGCATCTGAAGAATCTCCAATTTACCGAAATTGATCAAGATGTGCTTGCCTTGCTCCTGGCCCTTTACTGACATTGTTCCCGAAGACAAATCGAAGAAGAAAGAGAAAAAGAGAAAGAGAGTCTTCTGTGGACTAGGGGCCCTCCCAACCAAGAAAACCATTTACCACTACTTCTTTCGCACTTCACCTCATCCTCTGCTTGTGATCTTGATCATCCATCCCTTACTGTCAGCATACATCAAAATGTTACCTCCAGATGACCACCTCGAGCAATATCGGCAGTATGCCGAACAGTATCAGCAATAGTATCAGAACCAGCAGCAAGCACCCCAGCCTTTTTGACAATCGCGCGCACAACTACACTTACACACCTCGCGCTGGGAGTGTCTCCGCCCCCAATCACGACCAACCTTATCAGGGCGGATACTACAACTACCCATATCAGTATGCTTACGGATATCAGTATTCCGCACAGTCAGCAAGCCCGATCCACGGCCAGTATTATTCATACTACCCGTACTATCCGTACTACCCTACGGTAGCGGTACCCATACTCAAATGCAGCAAACCTTGAACTACGGCTACAATCACGCCTTCTATGGTTGTACGCGTGAGGCAGTCGAAGAAGGCAATCGCCTCATAGCTGCGAGAGAAGGCGTCTATCAGGCAACCAGCATACAACCGCACGATCCAAAGCCCGACCAGCGGTTCTGGGTTAAGGAGGTGAATGGAGACTGGACATTAAGAAGCTACTACGCCATTAAGAATGACCTCCGCCCAGGCAAATGGATGATGGATGCAGTTCGTGGCGCTCTGGTCTTTGTTAAGCAAGCAGCTTAAGGCTATTTCAGCCTTGGGGGCGAGCGATTCAGCTTCTCTTTTATTTCAGTCCTTTGCTAATATGGAGGAGGCTACATCTCATCAAATATCGACTTGTTCATGTTGGTTGACCCAAGTAAATTCAAGCTTCCTTATTATCCACTACCTCTCCCTACTCAATTAATACCAGAAAGCTGCAAACCTTTTCGAGTTCGAACACATCAACGGTTTGTCAGCTCTTCGTCTCGCTGCTTGGGGAATTCTATCACACTAGGCGCTGCTCTGACGCTATGACCTACAGAAGTAGAAAAATAATTTCTGAGGCTGCGCTTGTGTGTGATTTCCCTCTTCACATCACAACTCTGATATGCTTCTTTTGAATTTCTTATTTTCCTTGAATGGGTCCATTAGCGTCTGGTATTTATCTCCATTCGAAGGGGTTATTCTAGCAAGCAGTGTCGAGTCTTGCAATAACCGCGAGGTTTAATAATGCAACATGGCAAGCAGTGTCGAGTCTTGCAATAACCGCGAGGTTTAATAATGCAACATGGCAAGCAGTGTCGAGTCTTGCAATAACCGCGAGGTTTAATAATGCAACATGGCAAGCAGTGTCGAGTCTTGCAATAACCGCGAGGTTTAATAATGCAACATGCGTGGGAAAAGCGATAAAGTCTCCATAGTTGATCAATCAAAAAGCACTTGGTCAATTCAGTTTCCATATGAGCTCGTAATACTGACGCTAGGCTCTCTGACGGGTCCTTTCTTGCTTCCAAACGCAAATCTCGACACTATCTTATATCAAATTATAGCGGTAGACATGCTCTGTAGGAGAATGGCTCCGATAATCGACTCGCCTTCTCCCCTCTAGTGCAGCTTGCTACAGTCTACACCGGTGGTACTATTGAGTCTCGCTTGGGAAAACTAGGTCTGAGTTAAGGACTGCCTCAGTCCATTCCGTGTGTTTTACGGCCGACGTGGCATGAGNGTGTGGTAATGTGGTAAAACGCCTAGGCAGCGATGGACGCAACTCTACCCTAAGTCCGCTCAGTCGCTTGGGGTTATGGCATCGCATACCATATAGTGCCAAGTGTTCAAATAGTTCTGCAAATATCCGCGTCCTGCTCCCAGCTCAATCGCCAGACATCCGCCTCTTTCCTCTTCGATTGCCACCACCACGTTGCGGACAATCTCTCATCATATGGCCTCTCTTACCGCATTTGTGGCATTCAATATTCGCAACCCCACCGCCACCTCCACCGCCGCTTCTCCCACTAAGACCTCCGCCTGAAGATATCGAGCTCACCTTATTCAGGTTGACCTCTTTGCGCCGCCGTGCCTCTGCCAGCTTGGCTGCTTCGGCTTTGGCGGCGCGCTTCTTGGCTTTGCGGTCGGCGTGCGCTTGGGCGGCAGCTTCGCGACGGGAGGCGCGAATTAGGCTTGCAGTTGGGTCATCAGGATCGTAGTCGTTGTCTTCTGAAAGTTCCGAATCTGAATCTGAAGACTCAGACGAGGAAGCTGCGTCCTGAGGTTTCTGTAACACATTAGGACCCACAAACAGTCAAACTCCCTCATGCACAGAACGTGCTTCAATAACGCTTTCAAAAGAAGGTGTGGCAAGGGATGAACAAATCTTACCTCAACCTTCCCAAACCTCCTCCTTCCCCCTACCGTCCTCCCAACTCCTTCCTCTTCCTCATTTAATTTCCCATCTCCAACTGCATCAATCACTGCAAAACCAGCACTCACAACCTTCAACGCTGGCTCCCTTCCTTTCCCTTCCCCACTCTCCTCTGGATCTCGAAAACTGAGCACCCATCTTGTCTCTCCTGCCTCAGCAGCTTGTCGCTCAATCGCTTGCGCGCGCTTAAGCTCTTCGGCAGCTAGCGCGGCTCGTACAGCTTCGTAATCCGAGGAGGTCGTTGCTGGGGGTGAGGATCTGGTAGAGAGCCGTTGTCGTTTGGAAGGTGGGCCTGTAGGGGTGGAAGGGGTGCTGGGTGTGTTGGTAGGTTTCGCGGCGGAGCGTTGCATGAACTAGAGAAGCCGTGTCAGAGATATAAATTCAGGGAAGAGGTTGTATAGAAAAATACCTTCATGGTAAGAAGTCTGGAGGACATGGTTTTAGGTTCTTTCGCTGGAGGCGCCATGATAGGCGAGTTTGATATTTTTGCAGCTGTAGTTCAAAGTTAGTTAAGAGCAGTATGCGCTCTTATGCTCGCAAGTCCGGCGATTTTGGCTGTAATGGATAATTTAGGTAGTGTTAGACCTGAGGGCGAGAAAGTTGTCTCAATGAAAATCCGAGCTTTGGCCCTCGCCAAGCCATCACATTCCACGGTGGACCTCGAACTTCACTACCACAACCATCTCCTCCCTTTCGCTGCAGCAGCCAGTCTGCTACACTCGCAATGCTTACTCATACCCTGCGCGCTCGCGCGCCGCTCCTCCTCTCCCGGCCGCTTCTCCGCGCCTACAGAACCTCGGTCAACCAAGTTCTAGCCAACGACCCATCCCCGAAACCGCCGAAACCCAATGTCTCAGCGACCAATGCGGCTCCCACGTCGTCAGAAGGCAGCTTCGACCAGGCCCTCCAAGAGAGCGTAGAGAAAGGAGAGGAGTTGAGAGTCATGCAAGCCCCGAATCGACAGGCGCCAAACAAAAAAGGAATCTGGAGTCGGAATCAACAGCCGAGAGAGGTGGCTATGACGGGCCCAAGGTTTGAACAGACAATTATGGAGGATCAGGTACGTTTGTGTTTATTTTTTGACACGGAGAAGGGAGTGGCAATTTGAGGATGGCCGTTGGGAGTGAATAGATTGGAAAAGGCGATTTCGCCTTGAGGGGATTGTAGACTGATGTTTTGATATAGCCTCGACCCTACGCAGCTATTGAGCTGATTCACAAACAACCCGTCCGCTGGACAAAGGAGAGGGTTGTATCTTGCGATGGTGGTGGTGGGCCTCTCGGACACCCGAAGATCTTTATCAATGTGGATAAGCCACAGATTTGCTGGTGCACTTACTGCGGGCTACCCTTCGTAAGTCCCCAAAAATGCCAATCCCAACCTCTATGTCTCTTAATTGCTACGGAGGATCCTTGCGCTGTGTAATTGGCTTATGCTAAACTCGCATAGGCACACGAGCACCACAGGAAGCACCTCGAGTCATTACCCTCAACATCATATCCCCTCAGGCCGACGGGTGACCCAGCGGAAGTGCCTGAATTATAGCGGATTATGGATGAGCCACTCGGCTAGCCGTAAAATGCTGAATTGGCAAGGATTTGAAACTTGTATATAGTGTAGTACCGTATCCTTTAGCTCCGTCCGGAATCCGGAGCTCATCTCGTCCCTTTCACTACAGACCCGTTGCTTTAATCTACCCACCCAATCAATTAAGAGCGATCTGTACAACAAAACCACCAATTACCTAAAAATCAAAGAGTGACTTTCTCCACCAAATTCGACCCTACTTGAAGTCCTCTCACCAGCCTCCTCCAAGCTCGCTTAATAACCACACCAGTGACGTCTTCCCAATCCTCGAGCTCTAGAGATGCCTCTTTCCACCACCTCACCAACAACCAGCCTCCTCTTCCTCACAGTCCTCGTACTCGCCTTCTTCCCAAATCTCTTCATCGGTCTCCTAAAAGCCCCCTTTAAACCCTTCCTCTCGGCCTCCTCCACCACTCCGCCCGCCTACCCCACCCCTACCTGTTCCTGTCCCTACATCTGCGCCTCTTCAAGCACAACCACATCACCGCCCTCCCCGACAATGAGCTGGACGCAGAAAACCATCGCGCTGCCCTCCAAGTCCCGCGGCTCGTATCTTATCACCGACCACGTGGTGTCGTCGCTGCCGGAAATCAAAAACTACAAGGTCGGGCTGCTGAACCTGTTCGTGCAACACACAAGCTGCGCGCTGAGCCTGAACGAGAACTGGGACCAGGATGTGCGCGCGGATATGAGCGATGCGCTGGATAGGATCGTGCCGGAGGATAAGGTGGGGAAGGGACTGTATAGGCATGATGCGGAGGGGAGTGACGATATGCCGGTGAGTCTTTGCTGCACCAAACTTTTCCATTACGGAATAGCTAGAGTGGATAAAGGGATGAGGTGTGGAGTTGGAAGTGTACAAAGGCTAAGTAGAATCTTGGTTTAGGCACATGTCAAGAGCGCCCTGATTGGGGCGAGTGTCACGGTTCCTATCAGTAATGGCAAACTAGCTACGGGGACATGGCAGGGTATATGGTATCTCGAGTTCAGAGACGCAAGGCACTCGAGGAAGGTTGTGGCGACGATCCAGGGAGAGAAGATGTGAGAGGGTGCAATTATGTATGATTCGAATTACTCGGAAAGCTTGGTTTGAGATAATAATGCCTGGTTTGGGAGACACTCCAGACTGGAAAGCCGGCCAACTATATACTTGGGCTGATTTTGGTTTTAGAATGCGTAATGCATCATGGACATCATGGAGGCGTTGGGTGTATAAAATAGGAACAGAGGGGAGATCGCTGGTCTCTGCGTACATTAATATGAGTGCCTTTGAGAGTTATCCGCCACTTAGAGACCTTCGATCTAGATTACCACATAGCACTAATGTCGGACGGACAAGTCACTCATAAGAACTCTGTCGATTGAAGCTGGCTCTAGAAGCTCTCTATATACATGAGGTCGGGGCAAAGGACTGACGACGACGCTGACGACGATTCTGGAGCTATTACTCAATCGCCACCAGGTTGATATTGCCACTCAGTCGGTAATAGGTAATAGAAACAGGGTGTGAGTCATAAGGTGGTACCTGACAGTGACCTCAACGTTCGACAACTAACAACCACAAACACGTCTCTCTCCACATATCTCTGGCCGGCTGAATAATATCCCCATATATCTAGGAAATCGGCTATGATTAGGAGAACGGATCCATCCAACTTCGAGCTCAGTGACGGACTGTAGTACTTGATAAGAATAACCTTTCTCCGATTACTTGTTTGACAGGAGGGAAGAATCCGAGTTTCGGGGCCAACATTCAGGAGAATTCAGTTCAGATCTGTGGCCCCCTTTTTGGTCACGGGCAGCCTCGCCCATTACCCAACTGCCCTCTCCAGGCCAGCAATTAACCAAAGAAAACATGTAGATCAAGAGATAAGGGGGGGGGGCTGGGGTTAAGCTTAAGGTTGAGAATATTAGAAGGGCGACAGGGAGTTCAGGTTCGAGATACGCCTCTTGTTATACTAGGGCGACTTGTCATATTTTCTTTGCGGTTACAATCCTAACCTCAGTCGTCTCTTAATTTCCGGTGAGGATCATTAAACTACGTGCAATGGGATTAATGTTGAACTTTCTGGCCATCCTCAATTACCATATACTCATCCCCAACCATCATTTTCATCTGGCTATCGTCCATGAAGTTTTCATGGTCGCTGGTTAACGCCGCTGACTCCTTATCGTACAAGAATTTTGCCAAACACCTGTAATCTGGGAAAACAAAAGTGCAAATAGCATCATAATCTAGCAGCTTTGCTTCGTTATGGAGGATGTCTTGAATCATTTTGCGGTCTCGTTGGAGATGGTACGTCTGCGAAGTTACAGTTAAGAACAAAGAAAACAGGGAATACGCTGGCCATGGCGTAGATAGGATTTCAATGGAGGGATTACCAAACTGTAGCTTATAGCGCCAGCTCTCTGAACAACCGGAGCTGCCATCTGCGCATGAACGTTGTTGTAGTGATTTATGAAATCTTCATCTGACATTCCCTCCTTCTTTTTAATCATGACAGTGACTTTGACGACCTTCCGAAAGCCTGTGGTATTGGGATACCCCGCTTCGAGCACCATGATGGACGGCTGCAAATTAATCAAGCGAAACGTATCGTATCTGGCACTTCGAATTTGCGAGAGTAAGCCTGATAGTAGTAAAAGGAATGATTGGGTAGATCGGGCAGGGAAAGAGGACATCAAGGTGTTGAGCGGATTAAAATGTGACTTGGATACCTAATTAGAGTCGGTTAGGTAACATCCAGCGTATGCTTAAATCCTTTCAAAGCTTGGCACTAAAATATCCTGGTTTTCTGCCAAAAAAACACGGTAATTTTAATATATATGTTTAATTAATAATTAGTAAGGCTAGTAGAGCCTTAGACTCTTAAAGGAATTAAGGATAATATCTAAATTTACGCATTAACTAGCAAGGCTAAAATGTAAAGTATTAATAAATAGTATAGTAATAAGGAACTATATCTTCCTATTACGGACCTTACGTTGAGAATGACATGAATACTAAGATCGGGCGAGATGGGGCTACTAGAGATAGCACGGGCTACGATAGACCCAGTAGAAATATATAACGAGTAGTAGGACGAGTTATATAATATTATATAATAAGATATATAGGATATGTAGGATACGCGAGGTACTTTATATATAATATATATAATACGTATAAAAGGATTTCCTAGGCGTTAGAAATTATATTTAAAGAACCTTAGCCCTACCGTAAATAGTCTTCTTTTTATAGTAATTCTTAGAATACAGCTAGAGTTAATCTATTAGGTATATACTCTATAACTAAGCTTATTTACTAATTATACCTATATACCTAACGCCTAATAATAAATATCCTATAAATTTCTATTATACTTAATATCGAGCCTCTTAATAGGTAAGAGTTTCCATAAAGGCCTATTATAGGCTCCTTATTTATTCGGTAAATATAGCGTATAGGTGTAAAGGCTCGGTCAACAGAACAGAATCTATTGGTAGTTACTAAACTGGAATTCCAAGACGAGGACTGGGAGAAGGTCGAGGAAAGGACACGTCTATATACATGGCGCTAAGCCCCAAGACAAGCCCCTGACTAGGGTCTGTAACAGTGCCGTAATAATAGGTTGGTTATAGACATAGGGGCTTCTAAGTTATTCTATATGCTAGGCGAGGCGGTATAGGGTATAGGTTTAACGCAACGTAGTATTACAAAGTAAGTATAAGCGACGATAATATATAACGAAGTAGATATTATTAAGCTATGTATATAAACTACGTAGTAGGGTTAAGACGTTATATAAGGAAAGAAAGTAGGAAAATAAGAGAAAGGAGTATATATCGTTTACCTAGTTGCTAGGTTAATAGGTACGTACTATATACGGAGTAGGATATAATTTAGGTAGCAGTTCTAGTAGACTTCGGTAGACTTAGTAGATTTCGGTAGAGAACGGTAGATTGCGGCGGATTACGGTAGATTGCGGCAGTTTGAGATCTCGTGACCGGTCTTTAATTACTAAGTCGGTGGAAACAGGTAGGTGTATATAAGGTGTTACGGGGGTATCCCGTAACACTCTATAATGTTTAAACTTATTGGCTTTTGTTTATCTATATACCTAGCCCATTAACAAGTCTACTATAGTATTTTTATAAGGCTTTGTTATATAGAGTCCGATTTTAACGGCCCTATAATTATATATATAAGTAAATTTTTATAAATTTTTATAAGTATTTAATTAACAAAAGACATTTTATATAAATGTTAATTATTACTAGTATTAATATAATCTATTATAGCTTTTATTATTAATTTAATTATTAAAAGAAAAAAAAACCTGTATATATAGCTTTTATACTAAATTTAAATTTACTAGCTTTAAAATTAGAAAAAGCTATTTATTCGTTCTACTTCTTTTGATCTACATTAAACGGTTGGTTATATAGAAAATGGGGGGCGGGTTAATGGTTTTGATTTTTGGTTTGTGGCCGGGTTCAGGAGGTACCGAGTTGTAGGGGTCCGAGCTTACGTTAAATTATCATCGGCATCCAGCCGGCACACCCGCATTCTTCCCGCAAAGAGACGCTCCTTGATCGCTGACTGGATTCACACTCATTCTCTCCAATTTTCGTGAACACGTATCTATTTGCATTTATCTCTGTTTGCATTTGTCATTGAACCGTTCTTCTTTGGTTGGCCACCCTTTCCGAGCTGGGTCGTTCTTTTCCAGTTTCACAACCTTCTCCCTCTTATTAGACCTCGGGCACTCCATCCACCCAGGTGGATGCCATCACTGCAAGTTAAACGGAACCTGGGGCATGCCTGCTTGATAGCGCGTGGCTGTCTTCAAAATCACTCATTAATATACCCACCGTCAGCCTCACACTGGTGCCACTCGCCGTCGTCCAATCTCTCAGCTTCTCCTTTCTCCGCTGCGCCATTATTGCCATTATTGCGTGCTGTCCTTAAGAGTTTTCGCCTTCTGGCTCCAACAGCCTTGCCACTAACACACCGTCCAGTATCAACACTTCGATCCCTCAATACGGCCTCCCCAGTCATCATGAACGAGCTTCTCAACAACCATGAAGTGCCGCCGCCGGACAGAGTTGCAGAAGACTTGGAGAGACCAGCGTTGGATGATCGGTCATACAGAGTAATAAGGCTTGAGAACCAGCTTGAGGCTTTACTTATACATGATCCTGACACGGATAAAGTCAGCGGTGCTTTGGATGTTAACGTTGGGAGTTTTAGCGACGCGGATGACATGCCGGGCGTTGCCCATGCGGTGGAGCATTTGCTGTTCATGGGTACAGAGAAAGTGAGTCAGGAACAACCGATAAGACGTGCAATTATGTTACGAGAAAACGTGTTATCTCAGTCTGTGCAGAGTGACCTACATAGTTTTGTGGTGCATTGTGTCCATCTGTGTCTCAACATACATCTGCCTATCAGTATCCGGATGGAGGTTAACAGTGTGCCCATATGTAGTACCCAAAAGAAAACGCGTATAATCAATATCTCACGGCGCACTCTGGCTATTCCAATGCGTTCACCGCAGCCACCTCGACGAATTACTACTTTGAAGTCGCCGCATCCTCAACACCTTCAAGTAAAACGTCGTCTGCAAGCAGCACGCAAGAAGGCCTATCACCTCTGAAGGCAGAATCACCCCTATATGGAGCACTTGACCGGTTTGCCCAATTTTTTATTGCGCCGCTGTTCTCGGAAGAGACATTGGATAGGGAGCTGAAAGCTGTGGACTCAGAGAACAAGAAAAATCTTCAAAGTGACACTTGGAGGTTACACCAGCTTAACAAGTCTCTTTCAAGCCCGAAGCACCCTTACTGCCACTTTTCTACAGGAAGCTACAAGACTCTGCATGATGAACCACTTGCTCGAGGAGTACGTATCCGAGACGAGTTTATGAAGTTCTATGATAAGCACTACTCTGCAAATCGGATGAAGTTGGTAGTACTCGGAAGGGAAAGTCTTGACGACCTTGAGAATTGGGTTGAAGAGCTGTTCTCGCCTGTACGCAACAAGAATCTTCCTCGCAAACGGTGGGATGACGTCTCTCCGTATACAGAGAATGAGCTTCTAATGCAAATATTCGCAAAACCCGTATTTGAAATGCGTGTACTAGAGCTGTATTTCCCATATCAAGATGAAGAGAACCTTTACGAATCACAACCAGGACGTTATCTCAGCCACCTTATCGGACACGAGGGAACCGGAAGCATTCTTGCTTATATCAAAGCTAAAGGTTGGGCAAATGGACTGGGCGCTGGGTCTATGCCACTTTGTCCGGGATCCGCGTTTTTCAGTATCTCTATCAAACTCACCGAGGACGGCTTGAAACACTACAAAGAGGTCACTAAAATTGTATTCCAGTACATCGCCATGATACGTGAATGGCCACCCCAAGAATGGATTGTAGATGAGCTTAAGCGCATGAGCGAGGTCGATTTCCGATTCAAGCAGAAAAGTCCAGCTAGCAGGACAACAAGTTCCCTCAGCGGAATCATGCAGAAGCCATATCCCCGCGAACGCCTTCTTAGTGGGCCTAGTCTCATCCGTGAATTCAATCCTGAAGTTATCAATAAAGCATTGTCTTACCTTAGACCGGACAACTTCCGGCTCACTGTGGTAAGTCAGGATTTTCCGGGAGGCTGGGACAAGAAAGAAAAGTGGTACGGAACTGAATACAAGTGTGAAAGAATACCTGAAGATTTCCTGGCGGAAATCAAAAGTGCTGCTCAAAGCTCAGCAAGCGAGCGTCCCGCTGAACTTCATCTTCCACACAAGAACGAATTCATTCCTAATAGGCTCGAGGTGGAGAAGAAGGATGTGAAGGAACCTTCAAAGATACCGAGGCTTATTAGAAATGATGAGAATGTACGGACCTGGTTTAAGAAGGACGATAGGTTCTGGGTTCCTAAAGCGAATGTTCATATCGCGCTGCGATCGCCTCTTGCTAGCCTCACGCCACATAGCGCTGTCGTAACCCATCTCTACCGCGAACTGGTTCAGGACGTGTTAGTGGAATATTCATACGACGCTGAGATATCAGGACTTGGTTACTCAATTGTCGCGCATTCACTTGGTTTGGATGTGTCTGTGAGCGGCTACAACGACAAGATGCCAGTGCTTTTGGAGAAAGTGCTAGTATCAATGCGGGACTTGGAAGTTCGTGAAGAACGCTTCCACATTATCAAAGAGAGACTCATGCGGAATTTCCGCAACTGGGATTTCCAACAACCATATCATCAGGTTGGAACATACAGCAGGTGGCTTAACAGCGAAAAAGGCTGGGTCAATGAGCAACTCCTCTCCGAGCTACCCAGCGTGACGGCCGCAGATATCCGCTCTTTCTTCCCTCAGCTACTCAGCCAGGTCCACATCGAGGTGCTTGCTCATGGCAATCTTTACAAAGAAGATGCTCTAAAGCTCACAGATATGGTCGAATTGACTTTGAAACCAAGAAAACTCCCACCAGCTCAATGGCCCATCCGTCGCTCCCTCATATTCCCACCAGCTAGCAACTTCGTGTATGAGAGAAATCTGAAGGACCTAGCGAACGTCAATCACTGCATTGAATATCTGCTTTATGTTGGCAACAACTCCGACCGCACCCTGCGGGCTAAGCTCCTTCTTACAGCACAAATGACAGATGAGCCAGCCTTCGACCAACTTCGTACGAAAGAACAACTCGGCTATGTTGTTTTCAGCGGTGTGAGCGTCAACAATATGTGGGCTGGATACCGCATCCTAATCCAGAGCGAGAAGAACCCAGAGTACTTGGAGGGGAGGATCGATGCCTTCTTAACTGGCTTTGAGAAGATGCTGGAGGAGATGCCGGAGGAGGAATTCGAGGCTCACAAGAGGAGTCTCATCAATAAGCGCCTAGAGAAACTAAAGAACTTGACGCAGGAAAGTAATAGGTTTTGGGATCACATAGTTAGCGAATGTTATGATTTCGAGCAGGGTAAGTTCGCTCTATATCATCTAGCATGTTTTATTATTCGGACTGTTTTAGCTAATTTGGAACCTTAGCGGACCATGATGTTGCACAACTCAAACCTCTCACCAAACCAGATCTGATTGAGTTCTTCAATCATTATATCTCTCCTTCCTCGCCAGTCCGCGCTAAACTTGCCGTTCACATGCTGGCCCAGTCTTCGCCTAAATCCCCCCCCGTTGCCGAAACGGAGAAGGAGGGCGTGACGAGTGGACCGGAGCCAAAGAGTCCGGAGGCGCCGGTAAAGATTATTGGAGAAGAGAACATGAAGATCGGGAACGGAACGACGCCTACTATTATCAAGGATGTGCATGTCTGGAAGGCAGGGTTGGAAGTTAGCAGGGGCGCTAGGCCAGTGAGGGATTTGAGTGATTTCGAGGAGCTTGAGGCGAAGCTTTGAGGGTGTGAGGAGCTGTCAATAGCAGTTGAGTGGGGCCAGTGGCAAGATGGCTGTGAATGGTAAAAGTGTTGCCTGACTGCATTCATGACGCCTCATGAAGATCCTTTCTTAGATTTCTTTGGTAGCATTTTTAATTATATATATGTAGATTGTAGTTATCAGACCTGCAAGTCAGCAGGTCCTTGTATGCTGAAGAATGGCGGCCAATTAGTGTTGTTCTAGGAAAGGCAGGCAAGGATTTTATGCTCCAGTGACAACCTAACTTGCTTCAAGAGGACAATATCAACTCAATAGTGCTAGCCATCCCAGCCTAAAGGATTCTTGCATGCCATACACTTTGGCGATATAATATACGGTGGCGAAACATTGCTGCGAGGAAGCAGACCTTAACGCAAGTGTGCATGCGTTCCACTGGCGGATGACAGGTCTAATGTCAATTGATTCAGTCATGACGAGTATGCAGAAACACAAGATGCATAAAAGGCTTGCATGCAGAGGGAAATGCTCCGTGAGAGGTTTCGAAGGCCTCTGGGCAAGATGGAGCTGAGCCGCGTCAAAACACCGAGAGTGTGAAATCGCCGATTGACGAACGTGATATGCGAGAAGACGGTCCTCCTTGCGATGATTAAATATGCAGATATGTTCTTATTGAAACTAAACGGTATAGAACGTTTACGGAGAATAGATAGAAATGCAATTGCTGGCTAGCGTTTGCTGATTCCAGGTGTGTCCCTCCCATAAACATGGCACGGAAGGTGGTGCAACAACCCCTTCACAAGCTGATCACAGCAGCTTCATAAAATGCACACGAGGAA
This sequence comes from Cenococcum geophilum 1.58, assembly GCF_001692895.1. Classification (NCBI taxonomy): domain Eukaryota; kingdom Fungi; phylum Ascomycota; class Dothideomycetes; order Gloniales; family Gloniaceae; genus Cenococcum; species Cenococcum geophilum. The sequence goes on from NW_027137670.1 coordinate 25,651, forward strand.
GCGCTCGGCTTAGGATAAGAAAACTCAATGTGCGCCCAGTCAACACGTTCGCTCCCTCTCATTCCCGTGCGCGTTGCGCGTAACCTGGTAAGGCGGCGCGAGGGATTGCAGGAGAGCTAATGCAACGAGATGCAGTGACAAGCAACGACAGCCAGCGACAGCCAGTACTTTTGAGCGCATTGATTGTCTGCAAGTCAATGTGGCGGCGAGTGCACCTGCCTAAGGCACTGCAGGATCAAGTTTCTGCTTGGTTCTGGGGCTCAAGCCGCTTGACTGCAGATTAATGCAGTGCCGTGCGCTGCAGTGGCGGGCGTAGGTAACGCGAAGAGCTGCAATTGCCGGGCGCCCTCATCGCCAAAAAGACACGCTCAACGCGCGCACCCACGCTCGCACCCTCGCTCGTCCTCCCTTTGCCTGAAACTCCTTTGCCTCTTCCGGTCATAGTGCTCGCATCCCCACTGAGAACCTCAGCCTCCAGAGTCCGATATACTCCTCCCACGCCCTCGCTCTCTATGCTTTCTCCAGGCTTGCTCTCCTCCCAAGTCCTCCCTTTTCTCATTCACCCTTCCGCCGTGAAGTTTTCCTTCTAGAGAGCCTCAGAAAGGTCCTAGATTCGCCCATCACCGTCGTTCGAGTGTGTCTACCTATTCGCGTTTCTTTCCATTTAAGCCGCGTCTCATCTCCAACCGGACACAATCTTCAACGGCATCTCTCCACAGTTACTCGACTACCCAAGGCCAACTCAATTAACTGCATAAACTGCTCAATTCCAAAGCCAATCTTTGACAGATTTGCAATTACTATCTTAATTCTAACTTCCTTTCGAAACCCAAATATTGTCAACAACGGCCGTCAACATGGCCACTCACGTCGCTACGCGTCAGCCATTTGCTGCACTTGATACCCCGAGGCTCCAATCGCTCTCCAATATCAAAAATCGCCAGAATGGTATGCTTAATTCAGTCAATTGCATTTCTCGAGGGACGCGTCGAGTTTATTTTATCGGGTCTACTAACAATACATAAATAGCTATTCCTACATCTTTCTCTTCTCCCGGCAAGCCAACCCAGTCAAGCACAGGCAAGCGCCGATACCCACCTTCGTCTTTCGAGGATGACTTCAACTCTGAGAATATTGATCCTTCAGTCTTTAACTCTCCTACCAAGCGCTCCAAGACCAGCGATGGACTATCGAAGCCTTCCCAGTTCATGCTTACCTCCGTGTCCCAGTCGGCTAGAACTAGCACTTCAAGCATCTCCTCAGGACGAATCTCTTCAACACCTGCGCCGATTCCTTCTGTGCGCAAGGCATTGTCCTCTCTAAACACTACTTCTTCAACACCCATCAGTCTGAGCCGGGGCTCTCCCAAACACAAGCGTGTTGGCCTCCTGTCCAAACGGCGCACATCCAGCTCACCTTTCCGCCGTGTGGATCCACCCTCTTTCACGCGCAACAGCAGCCCTGCGCTTCCGTTCTCCATCGATGCAGCTCTCAGTGGCACCATCCCCTCGTACACGCCGAAATCTACTCCTATTCCGGAAACAGCGGTTCCAACGCTCGAAGAGACTATGCCCAAGTCATGGTTCTTCGATATCCACGAAGACACTCCAGAACAGGAGGCCACTAACTTGATGGAGCACTCGGCATGCACGCTTGACATTAGCTCCGATGATGACTGCGAAAAGAAGCGGAGGAACGAGGAGATGGAGCGAGGGAAGGAGAACATCCCGCCACCAGATTTCTTTATCGCGCCTGCTACTGCCTCAGCGAACGTCGACGCCCCTGAGGCAGACTCTTCCGCTCCCATGCCAGAAGCTACTCCGCAATCAGTCAAGTTGCCCAAGCTTCGTCGTCTACTCGCTCAGGATGCAATGGATCAAGACCGTTCACCATTGTCGGACCTGCCTGCTGCGGACTACTATGGTCCTGGCTTGGACGCGTCGTCGTATGTCACTGTTGATGCGGCGCCTGAGAAGCCGTCCAGTCTATCAAAGGAGTTTGACTTTACCGTCCTGGATGAGCCGGAGTCTGAATCTGCTGCGGGAGAGAAGACGGTCGAAGAGGTGGTGGAAAAGGAGATTCAAATCTACACCGACGAGACAGCTAGTGCTGCAGTTCCCCAAGAACTCGAACAGGAGGTGAAGGTGTCAGGCAATGTTGTTGAGGCTTCAGAGGACTGTGCTCCTGCCGTTTCTGTCGACATCGAAGACTATAGTATGGCCATCTAGTTCTCTTGTCTTGTTCATATCATCTTCTCTAGTGTCACTGTAGCTTTTAGTCTCTTGTTCTTTGGCCTTCGTTCGGCTTGCCTCTTTTCAACATGGCTTGCCCCTGAACCTGGTCTCGTCAATCCAGTTGTCCCCACCGTCGGAACAGTGACCTTCCTTCCCGCGTCTCACGATGTGTGAATAGGTCTCTTCCTTTCAGCGGGGAGGTGGGCTGGGCTCTCGTTGTCTGGCTTAGGGTAGCTTTGATGGTAAGACGCATAACGTCCGAGGTCTTCGAGTAATAGTAGAGACTAACGACGGTAGAGTGTGATGAAGGAGCATGATCTAAATACGGCTTGCAAGTATCTTGATACTGTCTTTTACTTTTGTCTTAAGTCACCTGGTCTGGATATTGGTTTCCTTTCATACTCTATACTTTCGCTGGCTTGGGTAATCAATTACCGGTGCAATCGGCGTTATTTCCAGCGGCTTAAGTCTTCGCCTACTTGATCTTGTCCTTCCTCTTTCTGTCTTCGCGTGTGTTAGTTCCATTTACGACTACCCCTTTCTTTTACTGGTGTTCCAATGTTTGGTTTTCTGTTTCTTGATTTCCCGGGCGTTGATGATCGGATCTGGAGGAGTGTTAGGTAACTAGGATATGTAGGGGAGAGCACACAGAATACCAACCTCACGGTTCCATCACTAGTTCACCACGGGCTCGCGCGACTTGCTCCTCTCTGTTGTGCCAAATCACAATGGCACCCGCTCAACTCGATGACGCAAATGTGTTCACGCCAGGGTCCAACCACATCATCACAGAAATAGAAAAGCGAACGCAGTTCTCTTGACATTTCACTTAGCATTAAAACTCGAACAGAAATCAACATATCCTCCTTCACGTCCTCCCTCACTCTCACCACGCTCCCCCACACGCACTCACAATGCCCTCCACCAACACCCCTTCCCCGCAGTCCTACAAGATCAGCCCCGACCCGTACGCTTTAACATCAGCATCCCAACCCTCCAGCTCGCTCGTGACGCTTGGTCTAGACGGTGAGGGTAAGGTCAAGTACCACAAGGATATGTGGAATGAGAAGGACTACAGCCATGAGGGCCTCGAGAAGGTGTTCAAGACGCTGAATGGAGACCATTTAACTAAGATCACACAACCCCCGGGGACGTTGTGAGGGTCGGAGGGCGAAAGAGTTTTGAGAAGTAACGGATTGTATTTGTACTAGGCTAGGATACAGAGTAATAATACTATTGGCAGAATATATCCGCAACGGATTAAGGACGAGTCTTCCGCTTGCCTATATACACCATTTAATCATCATACTAAATTGCTTACAAGTACTGATTTGGTGTTGCAAAGCTGCCCAACCTCCATGCGTATCAGGCCCGGAAACCTTTTCCATCATACATACATCGTAGCTCCCTCACAATCTCCATTCTGCAACTCTGACTGGTATCCCGCCCCAGACTTGATTGCAGTAGCCTTCTCTATCATCATACCCATTTGCCATCCGTCCTCCAGGAGTTCGTGGTAGAGCCACCCGTGCATTGGTCCGCGTAGGAGTCAAAGGCACAGATTCCACGGCCGGGGGTTTGTAATTTGGCGAATCCTGTGCTGATTGCAGATTCGTATCCGTGAGGAATTGCATGCCAGAAGGAAAGACTGGCCCAGAGAGAGGATACTGGAAGCCTTGCGGTGGGTAACCTGGGAACCCAGGCAGCATGTATTCCTGTTGCTGTCGGGGGAAAGGAGGATAGCCGTAGGGCATTGACACGCCTTCTTGGATTCCTAACCCCAGTTCCTGGCCTTGCTGCTCTGCGCCAGACCAGACGTTGAAGGCTTTTGCAGTCTGTGGTCCCCATTCCCCAGCATTATGATTAGCCGCCTCGATCTCGATGTCGTTTCCTTTCTTGTCCATGCCCCCGTCGTCTCCTTTCTTGTCCTCCCCTTCATCATCTCCTTTCGTTTGTGTGTTGTCTTTCTCTTCCTTTGATCCTCCAACCTTCTTCCCTTTCTTCTTCTGATTGTCCCTTTTCTTCTCCGAATCATTCTTCTTTGCAGGCTTTTCGCTCTTGACCGAAGTGGGAGGAGATAGAAAGCCGAGCCCACCGCTCATGAAGATGCCTGGGTTTGAGAGACGTGGAGAGCCGCCAGGCGGAGACGTAACGAGATTATCTATGCCTATCCCTTCATCCCATGCACCGATATCATTCTCTGACTTGGGCTCAATTAAGGTGGAAGGAGACTTAGGGTCATGTTTTCCTTCTTTCTTATTCTTCTTGCCTTGGTCTGGCTGTGATTCTTTTTTCATCCCCACCTGACCCTTTTTCTTTTGTTGTTTTTGGCCTTCTTTTGGGACTGGAACCTGAGAGGGTTCAGGGTCAGGGTCAGGGTCCGGTTCAATGACCTTCAGTTCCCCTTGGTGAACTTCTGGATTCTTAGGCTTAGATATAGCCATGAGAGGCCTGGCTTTTGGAGTGTAATGGACCTTGTTCACGAATACAGGATACACTGGAAGCTCAACTACCTGAGGCATGGCCTTTGTCCGTTCGAGTGATCCTTGTCGTGAGTGAAACTGAATGGGTTCCTCAGCTCCATCTACGACTACAGTACGCGTGTCTGCCTTGTTTCGAATGACAAATATGGGAAGCTTAGGGGGAGCCGAGATGGGTATAGGATGACGTTTTGTTGCTCGTGGTGGCACAATATTTGAAGTAATTGCCTTCATATTTTCAATTGTGCTGCGAATATCCTCCATCGTAACTTTTGCGACATCTGAACTGTAGTCCTTGGAGGAATTTCTGGCCCTGGCCACTCTTTGAAGACTTGTGTTTGGTTTTGGAACAACGACATTAACCGCTGGGACGGCACTTTGTCTATGAGGAGGTCCGGGAGCTTTCTTAGGAAGTTCGCTATCTTCAACATTGGCCTGGGGGGCTCTCGGCAGTGCTGTCTGTGAAGTCTGGAATCCTAAACCGTCATCGATGTAGCTCAGGCTGTCGCTTGCAATATCCCATTCCATTTTATGAGCTACTGAAGTGGAAGCTCTCACCGGTGGTTTATCTGTTGCTGTGTAAGGTGGTATGTGAGGTGGAGGTGGAGGTGGGCCTAAGCCATCATCAATTGCGCTACCCAATCCACTCTCGGTATCATTAAGATTTGTCGCGGGGACCCATTTACTCGTCTTCACGGTGGGGTTGAATTGCACCTGGTGACTCGTATGAGCTCGAAGCAAAGCATCTTGGTGAAGATTCGAGGCTCGGTCACGTCGTCGCTGCTCCCGGTTACTCGGGATGCGATCTAGTAAGTGACAACCGTCATCGATGTAACTTGCTATCGTGCTCATGGTATGGGATTCCCTAATTCGCTTGTGATGGTTGAAAAGCCTGAGAGTGTTAGCTGCTGAGCATCTTATAGATCCGCTGACACCACCCCAGTATTCTGGCATAGTTTGCGGTTCGCTCTAGTCCTGTTGAGGAGGATACGAGTAGTCCTTTAGACATTAAAAGGCTTTTCTGAGCCTGATTCACTGAAGCTCGGAGCTTCCTTCAAGCTCTGTACTCTAGCGCACTCTCTTACCTAATTTATTTCGTCTTCGAGGGCACAGTTTTGGATTAATCCTATGAAGTTGACAGGCCTCTGGTGGCGCTTTGATTGGCTCAAGTGTTAGAGGTATGAAGGAGGGAAGTTCTACGCGCTTCGGTTGCCTAGTGCTATAGATGAGCCTTGTGCGGAGGATGATAGGGCCGTTGAAAAAAAAGGCTTGTATGAACAGGACTTAAAGTAAGCGAACCGTTGACGATACAGGTATTAATTAAACAGAAATACACGAGTAAGAGACACAATGATGTACTGCACTTCTCTTCAGTGCTTGATGAAGAAAGCGTGAGAGGGGTGGCTCTTTCCATACTGGATATACTAACATGGTTAGGTACGTAACTCACTTCTTTCTCCCAAGCCTCTTGAGTTGGCGCATGTATCAATTATACGGAGGAGGGCAACAGTAAGCGCACTACAAGACATTTGCTTACAGCTCTAAGTTCGGTGAGCTGACTGGCTGGTCTTAATGATAAGTGGTTGGATGGGAGCGAGCGAGATGCGAAATGCTCTGCTTTGCACGTCTATTCGTTGGGAGGGGTGATAGGTAGATAATGACGCTCGGGCTTGTTACGCAGTCGCATTCCTTGCTGCTTGTGAGTTTATGAAGATGTAGGTAGGCAAGAGAAGCCCCTTATGAACTCATTCCAGGAACTAATATTCGATATAGCGAGGATTGGACAAATTCTGTCCTATTTTCACAGTAAAACTGATCAGGAATACATGAAGCCCTCAAAGAACGGACTGAAGTTGGTATAGGAACAATTAAAAAAGATGAGTAGTCTGAGAGAATATGGGCAGTAAAGAACATATCTACCAACCAGAGCGGACAAGTCAATCGCTGTCCGATGAAAAGAAAAATGTACAAATTCGCACTTTCTGGGTCCATACAATGCAATACAAGAGATGTGTAGGGCTAGAAATGATAAACCGGAGGTTATCTCCACGAAATGTCAGAAGAAGCGTACCCATGACTCTCCTCCGAGGAATCTATCTAGCTTCCACGTACACTACTCACAGCTTCGCCTTTTCTCTCCTCTTCTCCTCCTCCCACTGAAGTTGGGCTTTCCTCATCCGCCACCAACTGATGAGTCCCACCATTCCTGCCAGGGGTGGACAGGCCCAGAGTAACCAACTCCACCACTTCGGACTACTCCTGCGCAGCTCTTCCATCATTCTGTCTACATCACGCTTCAAGTCATCTTTGCCGCCATCATTCCATATGACGACTCCCCTCCCAGAGCCTCTTCTGACAACTCTCCTCGCCTTCTCCCTCACATCTCCCTGACTTAGCACTCGGTTTCTCGCATCCTCTTCGCTGAGATGTGAATCTCTTTCCCGCAATCGCCGCATCTGTGTTGCGGGATCTGACACCGCTACCACGAGTATCGTGCCGCAGTAACGCTCCCATCCGCTTTCAAAGAGAAGCGGCACGTCCAGCACGACAGCCCAGTGACCCCGGAGGTATGCCCAAACCATCCGCTTGTACATTTCTTTACGCACAGCGGGGTGCACAATGCCGTTTAGCACTTTCCGGTCGCGAATGCGGTCTTCGCTGGTACCGAAGACTCTCCGGCCTAAAGCGGGCCGGTTGAGCGGACGGCCTTTGCTAGATGAGCTGTTGGGAGCGCTGGACGGGTCGGAAGGAGGGAGGAGTAGGTCTGGCGTTGTGGATCCGAAGTAGCGTACTATAGCATTATATCCAGCAGTGCCCGGCTCAACCACTTTGCGGGCGAGTAGGTCGGCGTCGACGACGGGGAGGGAGTACGGAGGATGGGATAGGAGGGACGAGACGGTTGATTTCCCGGTTGCGATCGAGCCTGTTAGGCCGAGGAGAAGCATGGTTGGCGGTGAATTGTATGGACTATGCGAGGGATAGACCCGGGGCGATGAGGAGCTCACATCTTGATAAATGTTGGTGGAAGGTGATATGATCGCGGGGTGGGCCCGCATTTGACCTCGGCGGAATGCATATTCCTGACAGGGCTGAAGTAGGGAGCTTTTGTAACGGTGCCACGCATATTCACCGCTGCATAACACATTGCACAGTCTTAGTAGATATCGAGCTATTGAATCATGCTCGATCCCGCAAAATGCTAATCTATATACCCGTGACTTTTGCTGAGGAGACATATTGTGAAGCCTTTACGCCTCAACTCCCGCTAAAACGCAGCACACCAGTGGAGCCTACCTTTGATAATACTTCTCTACCAAAATACTCCGAGAGGAACCTGTTTCACGAGATGGTTACCTCGCTCGCTGAATCACCATTTTGTTCCATCTTCATGTCCTCTCCGCCAGCCAGGACCTTAGTCTGTAGGCTAGAGCCGTCAATGGGTCCTCCACCCGGCGTAACAGCCACTACGTTGCCTTGTTCATCCACGAATTCGAAGTTGTAACGGGATAGAAGGTGAGGTATTGCCGAAAGCTGGGGACCGTAGCGCGCAGTGTTATCGTACAATTCGAATAGAGGGACAGCTAGAAGCTTCATGTTTTTAGGGACGCTAAGAACCTCTGTAACAGAGTCAACATTAGGAGTCCTCATGATCCTTGAACAGGAAATCAGAACTTACTGCTTCTGGGCAGCTGGATAAAATAGAGCTTCTTGCACTCCTTTGGCCTCGTAACGTGCGCCGGGATGAAAGGATACATGAACGTTTCGAAATTCGGCCTCCACCACTGTGCAAGTGTATCCGCAATCTGCCATTCGTCATTGACACCCTCGCCCGTAAACTGTGTGCCGACAGGCGCCAGTCGTTCATTCAGCCTCGCCTTGAAGCCCTCAATTTCTTCGTCGCCAGGATGAAGGTAGTCTCCGGGTCTAATTCAGTACATCATTAGCGATGTCAGTACCACTGCACGAATGATGAAATGGTTAGTAGTAGAGCCAACGTACAGCTTAAAGAAGGCATTTGCAATCTGCAACATGAGGATATGGGGGTGATTATGCTCGTGGCAAACCAGAACGCCTTCGCAAGTCCGTCGCATGCCATGCTCTGTGTAGTGTTCCTCGAGGCGCTTTAGGCGCGCTAGAACTGAGGGATCTTCTTCAGGCTGTCCATCTTTTGTACCAAAGGTGTAGTTGCTGAGAGGGTAGAGGCGGATGGTCTTTGGTTGATTCGCATTGAATGGCTTGGGGAGGATAGGTCTATAGAGAGTAAGTACTGATACCGGAGACTGTGATGAAAGTTACTCACGGATATGAGCTCTGTAGAGCATTTTGAGTGATTGTAGACATGCTGGTTTAGTGTAGAGGTGGTTGATTGTAGGATGGAGCTTTGATTGTGCCTTGGGGTCCCAAGCGTCGATCAAGGGCGCCGCGATACTACGCTTTTCCTCTTCAAGCACCCTAGGCAGTTCTCCGAACCTCAACTACCCTTCATCACCAGCCAGCATAAATATAAGTATCGACAAGTACACGCCACACATCCAACCCTCTTTATAAATTGAAAGCAGATACTAAACTAACAATAATGAATGCACTAAAGACAATTGGAGATCCGAGTTCGTTAATTATATTAGAACCCGTTATTATGTTTGGTTTCCACATATTGCAGCATTATTGACTTCTCGAGACAAGAACTGCCTGGTCCAACTACCCTGGTTCCTCACTTAGTTATGCTTTTATGTTTATTTCAGGTTTTTATTCTCATTAAGTCCGGTTTGAATATGCAGTGCGGAGATATAATGCTGCAAGAAAAGATTTGGGTGTTAAAAGAATGGCAGACCACAAAAATTGGTATCTATTATCTAAATTGTAACATAGGTAAAGAGAAAAAAAAGAGAGTCAAAACACGCCAGGGGTATCATCTAAACAACAAGGCTGTTCCCCACCGAGTCAGTCCCTTCAAAGGTTCAATCATGCATTTCTAGCCATGATAAGCCTCTCCTTGGAAAGCAACCGCCGGGTCATCCGTCTTCTACTATAAAACAGCCCAGATACCATTTCCCAATCTTTGAAGGTCTTGCGCAGTGTATATCACGTCCTGCTCCGGTGGGACAGGTTGTCGGAGAAGGATGTTCTGAAAGTGCAGGACGAGGGGCGGCGTCGTTGCGGGAGGACTTCCGGTAACAACACCGTTTGCGTCAATATCAACTGTTTGTATTTGGGTAGGGACTTGTACGGGCGGCCGATTTGATCGAAGAGTATATGTGGGAGTCACCAGTCTACACTCCCACTTCTCAATATGTATCGTTCTTGCCACTCGATTAATCTTAAAAAGAAGAACAATTCTTACGCGGCCCTGGGAATTGGCTAACCACCATTGCGCATCATTTCTGAGCTTGCGCAATGTTTCTGACACGCCGACCTCAAAGACAAGTGTTGGCCAATCCATCGGATTTGGTCGGGCAGCAATAGGCCTCCAGCATGAGTCGGCTTCCTTTTTTGTCGAACGTCCCTTATATGTTGTTGCACCCATATCACAGAGGTCGTCAAGATCTGTTAATCCCATGTGTTCAATCCGACGCGCAAAGTCGTGTGTAAAAGCCCTAGTCACTCTTTCATGCTCCTTTGTGGGGACTTTAATTATTAAGGTGTCAATATCCGTGCAGTAAGTGAACAAGCCCCTCCTGATTGTATAGCGCTTTTCGTCAATTTTGGCAAAGTCATCCTCTGTAACAGACTGAAAAACCAGATATTGACTTATTGCTGTACCCTGATACAAATGGTTAGAAAGCGTGTTAATAGCGCTTCGTAGTCCAGAAATTGAGGTAAACGTCCGAGTTTGGTCTTCAAGTCCCTCCAAAAGCTGAGAAGATGTGATAGGAGTAATATCAATCGCTTCGTCGGAGGCTCGGGCGGAGACTTGGGTGGAGGTTGGGGCGACGGCAGGGGCGGAGGCTTTGGCGGCGGTTGAGGCGGAGGCTTTGGCGGCGGTTGAGGCAGACATAGTGTAAGGGCGGAGATAATAGCGAGCGTCGCTACCGGATTCACCGAAATAAGTAGTCATTTTGAAAAGGTTTCTTTAATGGATTTGTGACAAGATGTAAGGCTGAAGAAATCTGATAAAATGTTCGACGGTCTCTTTAATGGGCTTGTGACAAGATGTGAGGTTAAAGAAATCTGATGAAATGTTCGACGGTCTCTTTAACGGGCTTGTGACAAGATGTGAGGCTGAAGAAATCTGATAAAATGTTCGATAGTCTCTTTAATGGACTTGTGACAAGATGTGAGGCTGAAGAAATCTAATGAAATGTTCGATAGTCTCTTTAATGGGCTTGTGACAAGATGTGAGGTTGAAGATAAAGGTTAATGAAGAGAACGTACTGCGAGTGATTAATATTTTATCACTTCATGCGACTCGCGATAAGTCACTCGGCGCAGTATGGATATCCACGGTCGAGAGAGTGTCTGGCTACCGGTAGGAAAACGAGTTGGTGAGGAAAGGTACGCTGAGGTGAGATGATGAACTTGTGAGGGATTGCTTTATGCCCTCGCTTGTGTGTTAAGGTGGCTGACACGTAAAAGGCAGTGAAGGGAGTAGGGGTGACATTGCTATGTAACTCTAGCGTTGCGTGGTACCTCTGTAACTTTCGCTTGCAACTAAGATTTATGTACGGGCCTACCTAATACGTACTGTAGATACTAAACGGTAATGAAAGTAATTTGGCTAGATATCGCCACCACTTGCAGGGAGGACGGCCGACCCGCTCCGGCCATACCCTTGTAAGGTGGCGAATTCTGTAGCCGTTTTCAGAGAGTTGAGTTAGTTAACCAGACGCATGGCTAAGGTTGGCCTACTTACCAAAACTCCGCACAGCCACAGGCTTGGACTTACTTAATTAACGTAAGTAAATTACTTCCTAGATATCACGTGGAATGTGCGGAGTCGTTTTACACTAGCCGGAATTAGTGATCGCTTTAATTAGAGGTACTAACCTGCGTGGCGACCTTGCATAAATTTGCGTACCATAGTAGACATAAGGCTAATAATGACTTCCCAACATCGTAACGAAGTTCTTAGGCTCGGATAAGACCCTGTTATAAGTTTTGTAAGTGGTAAGAGCTTAATAGTGGTGCTATAGTAAAGGGACATTATTGCGCCCCAAAAGGAGGCTCTCTGCGAACAAGGCGCGAAGGTGACAATGCGAGCGTAATTTATAGATATAAAGGGTCTCGAATATTGCAGAGTAGCTACAGTATACGACTTATATATAATTATAGTGAAGCACGACGTGTGCGTAGAGTTGCTTAAAGTCAAAGTACCCCTCATATTTTCCGGTACGGTGGGTTTTCCGCGACGTAGGGACGGACGTTAGTGCAAACTTTAGTGGAATGCTGCTAAACTTACATTTACATCACGCCTTACGAATGTTAGACTAGTGTCTTAGGTAAGCACTAGTGTAATAGGGGGACTAATTAAATACCATATTCGTTACTATTTTTTGACATGTATACTGGGAACGGGCACCGGTGCTTTAAGTCTATACATCCTGTGATGTGGATATCCTAAAGAAATTGAAGATAGGTCATGTCCTAAAGTAGCTGCTCGGACTGCACCAGGTCTCCACTAACGTTAGGAATTGTTTCCCGTGGGAAGGGCAGTCCTTCTGGGGAAAGACTGTTAAAGGGAAACAGGAGAAGCAAGATTTGCCCCGATTTCCCATGTCTCTTACAACAGCTTAAGTTCTCTATTCCGTATAGATCCGGCGAAACAAGCAGCTTTAGGCAGGCTTTCCTCTATTCCCCTCTCCACCTTTAGCCGTCCCTAAGTCCGCTTCTTTCCGCTTTGTTTCTGGGAACATGAAAGTAGCGCTCTTCCCCCCTTTCAGACCCTTCCAGTTGCCAATGTCCCGCCAATTTGTCCAGGTCAATGCCCCCACCCATGGTTGTACGTTCCACCCAAGTTCTAGCACTACATCTGTGCGATTTTGAAGCTTTCCACTGACGTCGGTAATCTGATACTTTGGGCGTTGGTTTCTTAGGTGAATTTCACCTTCGGGGTATTGAGAGGAGGTGCCTCTGGACTTCGTTTTAGAGCCTTTAGGATCTGGGTGTATGTAGTGATTTTGATGCCACGGCGCTGAGGAGGATGGGAGGATGGCATCCCAAATGATAGCCTGTGATGGCGGCTCCGATGCTTTGAGAGAAGGATACGTTGCGGTTATGTAGAGGAAGGCTTGCTTTGTATTCCAATTAAAGAGAGTAGAAAGGTCTAATGATAGAGGAAGTCAGCAATGATGGAGTCGCTGGGTAAGAGCGGCGTTGAGGAGTTGTAGAGGCCGATGTACCAGCGTCAAGGTCGAATTTGATATGAGCATATTCTTCTTTCTTTTGACTGTAATAGTGTGGACGACCTCGCACCCTACAAATTGGATTAGTGACATGATTAATATCAGATCCTGTAGATCTCCATACACCTGTACGTTTCGCAGCTTAACACTGGCTGATGGCGCCTGGGGAGAAATAAGAACAGAAAGCGCGATGGCTGTCGCAACGCAGAACGCTACGGTGGTGAAAAGTCCGAACACATTCTGTGCTCGCACGAGAGTCGAGTGCATACTGGCCTTCCGGTAGCATATGTATTCAGAGTTGTAGTGTTGGTCGATCGGTCAGCGTTTGACGCTGTGGTAGCTGTTATTAACACGTTTCTGTAGGGACCAACTGCCAAGCAACACGAACCACAACCAATCATTTTCCTCGACAAAGATACTTGAGGATTCAGGAATTCAGGGCTGAAGGATAAAGTAATTCTGATGTTCACTTGTTTTTGGCGATGCTGGCCAAGAAGTTTAATAGAGAAAGCAGGAACACTGCTTATTCGTTAACTGAATGGCAAAGGTCTAAGAATTATTTCACTTTTGAAGGCAGCGGTAGCGGGATAGACTGATGAGCAGGATTGTTCCAGGTTTGGGGGGTATGGAAGGCGAAGAGTATCAGATCATTATCATTACACATAACTAGAACCACTAACACGGAGAGAACTGCATGTTCTCCATTTTCTCTACTTTGGTAGCTACCACTGATGTGTCCCGTCTATGAAAGCCACTATCTCCAGGCGATTCAAGAAAGATGCCGCACTGCTGAACAGGTGAGAATATCTACAAATCAGCATTAACCCAGATGATGGGCACGCTGATGTAACTATCCTCCCTACGCGCATATGTACCTAAAAATGCATCTGTCTTCTCTGAACGCCAGAGCTGTAGAAGGCTACACTAATATCATGAAGGGACCACAGAGTCACTGCGCCGGTGTCTCTTGCTGCGCCACTGAGGTGCCGCTTCCTCTGGAAGCTCCTCGACCACGGGAATTGCCTCGCGCACCACCTCGTCCTCGTCCTCGTCCTCGGCCGCGTTGACCGTTATTCGCGTCCAGAGTTGCTGGAGGCGGAACATTCGTATATGATTGTGGACGAAATGTGGGATTGCTCTGCACGGTGCCTTCCGTAGGATCTGTCATATCTGTTATAGTAAAGCCGCCACGATTGGGTGTAGGATTGGAGACCGTATTTCCTCTGCCTCGTGGGGCGAAGTTGTTTCCTGCGTTCCCGTGAGGAGCGAAGTTTCCTCGAGGCAAAAATCCATTGGAAGAATTGCCACGTCCACGCGGGCTGTTCGCAGTACTCGAGGCTGGATTTTTACGTACAGGTAGTTGCTGCTGTTGGTGAAGGCCTCCCTTCGACCAATTGTCAGAACCTCTGTTAGCGCCAGTTCCTCCTCGTCCGCGCGACGTTCCATTTTGTGTGCTTCCATTCCGATGCCCTGCGATTGCTCCTCGGAAAGATCCCCGTAAAGGTGGCGGAGTGCTCGCTGGAATCAGTTGCCCATGGCTTCCAGGACCCGTAGGCGCGCCATAGCCTCTTTGCATAGTTAAAGGTTGAGGAGACGACGTTGCCCGGTTTGCTGCAGCTGCGGCTGACCATGAAATAACTTGCTTGTCTGTGAGGTTTAGGACGGATGTGATGGGCACTGTCGAACCCCTGAAAGGAGAGCAACGTTCCCCAAGGGAGGTGCCACTCATGAAAGTGGTGTCAAAAACAACGTCGAGGAGGATTGTCCTTGACGTCCGGGTCATGCCTACAACAGTGCCACGCTGCCCAATTGGGACTCGGCCAGAATCCTGGACATATACTACCCTGTCACCAAGGCTAAACCTTTGCGTTCCAACGCGCTGCTCGGCGTCTGATGGCTTAAGCAAGGCACTCCGCGGGACGGCTTTGAGCTTCTTCGGTTCCGGGGGTTGCCCATGTTCCAGAGCATGATCTGTGGCCTGTTCAATTAACTGTACCACATCAGAGTCGAGCTGCTGTGCCTCTAGGGGCACCTTCTCAAAATGTTTCGATTCGATCAATTTTAGCCATGCACCAATCTCTTTCATCTTCTCCTTTGCTGTCTCCGCCGGGTAAAAGTCTGTGTCCTCGTAAATGTCGCCTTTCGGGTTTTTCATGATGCCTGCAATGAATTCTGGAAACTTGATCATGTATTGCTGAATTAACTCAATGGCCTTACGACTATACTCCCATCCTGTGTCACCACGGCGGGAGTAACCTAGCACCTTAAGCTTCTTCGCTTCGAATTTGAGATTTAAGCCGAGATTCAGCCGCAATCCGCTGGAGTTTACGGAGAAGGATGAGGTGAGTTTACTGAGAACGAGAGGATTGAGACTGAGCATCTTAGCTACAGCGAATGAAGGAGTGTACGGGGTCGTTTGCTCTGCACGCATAGCTATATCCCGTCCGAACTCGGTCTCGCGTCCTTTGACTGTCAGTACCCATATTGTAGCCTTCTCGCCTACATGGGAGATGACTTCTAAAGGTCGACCGTATGCAAAGTCTCCTAGAAAGAATGCCCTTGACCCTTCAGGAAACTCCTCAGCAAGGGGGACAGCGGCTTGCTCTAGAAATCGTTGGTCAACACTAATGACCTCGTCCACAACCATCTGAGTTGCGTAATCAGTTTCCATTCCAGGAATCTGAGCGTACTCTTTTACGGTTGCTCCATCTTCGGATTTCTTGAGCCCTTTGAGCATTTCTACGTGCACAAGAGACTCAACCGGACCGACGACCATACCAAGTCGTTTGCTGCATACACTTTCGATTCGATCGGCCTTTTTCTTCCACTGCGATATCTCCTGAGGCCCATGAGGAATGAGAATAGCCTGTGGTGGGCCTTGATCTGGTAGGACGTAATCAAACAACTCGTCAGAGACTTTGGTGACCTTTGCCTCTTGCAAGAATGGGTACCCGACATGGATACTCTTCCCGAGTTTTTCTTGGGCCTCTGTGACCCCCCCCCGCGAATCGGTATCTAACAGCGTAATTACCATACTTTCGTTGCGTGACTCCTGCTGAAAAACACTAACACCATGGAACTCGAGCTGTCCTGCAAAAGGAAGGACCTTCAAACTAGGGAAACCCGCCAAGGCTGCTGCTCCAAGCTGTACCCCATCGACTAGGCCTACGTATACATCTAGGCCCTCCATTGTGGGTAGTTCGAAAATGTTCTCCACACAGTGGCAGTGCGTAAGATCCGGAAAGATACCGGGTAATGACGATGGATAAATGTAGTCTAGGTCTGATTGATATGTGAATTTCAGCGACACTCCGAATTCGTTTCTCGCAAGTTCGGCCTTAGAAAGAAGGTGGCCTTTGGTCGCCATTGCGGCTAGAAGTCTCTTCTCTTCTATGAATGGGATTTTGACCACGGCTTCCCATTCCACTCTTTTCCCATTCATGNCCAGCTCGAAGTCTCGAGGATAGAAGTCAATGATAGGAGAGTCCGGGCTCGTCATAAGATCATGGTATGGTAGAGGGACAATTCTCTTGCTCCGATCTGGAAGCACCCCCATCAGTTGCTGGTATGGTCGAAATGGTTGGCCAAGTTTGAAGTTCATATCAGCTTTCAGACCTTTCTTGACATCTACGCAACTGTTAGCAGATGCCATGTCAATCCGTTAGGTGGTTTTACCTGATATCATTGGTGAATAGTGATACCCATAGAACCATGGCCATGATACCACCCCTCGATAATAATAGTAGAGTACCCATTGAAGGCCTTGAACGTAATTTTCTGTTAATTTGGTCAATTCCTCTTCGTTATCTAGGTCCCATACGAATTTGGTCTCATAGTGTTGATTCTTCCAAGCTAAGAACATCTCTTCATATTTCTTGTCCATGGCAGTCTGGGCTTCCTCTGGGGAAATGTCAACTACTTTGGCGTTCTTGTATCTTTGAAGGACTCTCAAAAGCGCATTCTGCGACTCTTCGTCTTCGCTCTCCTCTTCGTCCTCGTCTTCTGTGGCAAGCTTTGGCGGGAATGAAAGTTGAATATGTCTCTCCCCTTGATCGTTCTCAACGGTCTTCCATTGTAGATGAAGACTATCTGCCAGCTCTTCTACGAATTTCCGATCCCGAGCCGGGAGAGCTGAAGGAAGATCGTACGGCACCGAGGCCGAATCTGAGGTGACAAGGCGCTTGTTCACGAACTTTTTGATATTCTTGAACAGCTCCTTTTGCTCCGAAGAGATCACTAACTGACCCTTCTTTTTGGTTCTCTCCATGACGTACTCTCGCCCAAGCTGCTTGCCTTTGAGCCAACTTGCGTCTGCATTTTCTGATTCAAAATGGCGATATTCAACATGAGAAAGTTCATCCAGGAGAAGTTCTAGCCTCTCTAAGTTGATTACACCACCTTCATTAATGTACCCTTTTGCTCTAGGCAATACGCTTTTGTAAACGCCAAACATGAGAGCCAACGCGCCTTCGTTGATGTGCAAATGCGGAAGATTGGGAAGGAAGTCGTTGCCAACGAAGAAAGCCATGAGAATAAAATCGTCAATTACTCGCTCCATATCAAAAGGGAAGTCGAGAGCGCCTGGCTCTTCCAACTCCTGAAACTCCAGTTCCAGATATTCGCGAACAATGCAGAGATGCATGAGGTAAAAATTTTGGTGCTCCAGTTCCTTGGACTTTTTCTGATTTTGCCGTCCAAAGGTGACTTCCTCTCGCAGCAAACAGAAATGAGGGTCATGACTAAGTAGTCCAAGCATAATCAGGTCCGCATCTAGTCCATAAAGGCAATGTCGTCTATTTGGATCGTAGTTAGGCTGAGATTTGGCCTGTCTGATATACTCCATAATCTTGTGCTCTCCCTCACCTGGGACCTCATGTCCGGAGAGGACTATCTCCACGCCTTGCCAATCGATGTCTTCAGACACCTTTTTATTGATAAAATACTTCAGTTGCTGTGTCAACTTGGCCATGAACTCGGTACCAGGGGTAATGCAATTGCTGTCGAAGGCTTCTTCTTTCGGCATCTCGACTCCCTCCCGTATGGCCTTTTCTCGCGCTTGTTCGGCTTCCAACGCAGTCCTGAATCTTCGCGCGCGTTGTTGATTCATCTTCGCACGCGGAGCGACGCCATCAATAGCCATGAAGAAAAGTTGCTTCGGCTTGATCTTGCCGAATAGGTGCTCAATATAGTTGAAGATAGCGATAAACATCTTGTCTTCGGTCATGCGAAACGTCGGGGAGTCAGAGTCTTTGTGAGTGCAATTATGAATGATACCGTTCATATCCAGCTGGTACGATGTTAGCTTGATTTTGCGTGATGTGCGCTACCTGCAGAGTAGCTCACGTAGAGACAGTCGAACTCGGGAATGCGGTTCTCTGCAATGAGTTGCGAAATGGCTGGATACCGTTCCGACATCCATCGGAAGAACTTGGGGACACCCATATTTGCAGCGCAATTTGCGAAAGTATGTAAAAATAGATAGATGGCAAGTCGTCCGGTTGAGAGGGAGATGTTTACGGTGGCGGGGCTGGAGGTTATGGAGAAGTACTGGGAAAGGAACGGAGAAGAAGGGGGATGGAGAGAAGAGGCGGGGGCGCTTGGAGCGCCAGATAATGAAGAACAGTGAAGGGTGAGAAGGTGTAGATTCTTGACTCTGTGGTCCTCAAAGAGCTGGGAGGTGAGCTAGCGCGTATGCGAAGGTGACCCAGCAGCACCGATGACTAAGCGAAGCACGTGCATGCCCGCATCGCGTCTCCCAGCTCCGAATTTCGAGCTTTCGCGTTTGCGCACCAGTCAGCGCTCTCATTGTCAACGCATTTCCGTGTGAGCGCCCAAAAATGGATGATATCATGAGCGGTATACTTCCTAGCATCTTTTTTTTTTATACTGTCACCCATGCATATGCTAATATTCGCCATTCTTAGATCACCTGGACCCCCGCCAGGAGTTGGAGGAGGAGCATGTTGAGATGAAGATTGTCAACGAAGAGTACAAAATATGGAAGAAAAACTCCGTTTTCCTCTATGATTTACTCTACGGGTACACGCATCTGATAGTGCTTGAAGTGTTCTTACTGACTTAAACCCTAGACGCGCACTTGAATGGCCTACGTTAACCACTCAATGGCTCCCTGACAAGCGCCCGTAAGAAACATGCGCCGAATTTTCTTCAAGAACAATACTGATGATGAATAGCATTGAGGGTACCAATATGAGCCAGCACCGTCTGATTCTCGGTACCCATACGTCCGGCCAAGCTCAAAACTACCTTCAAATAGCGACCCTTGAGATCCCAGACTTCCGGGTGCCCGACCCCTCCGAATATGATGAGCAGCGTGGGGAGATTGGAGGACATGGAAATGCCAAGAAGCCATTCCAGTTCACGGTGATCCAGAAGATCAATCATCCTGGGGAGGTCAATAAGGCCCGTTACCAGCCTCAAAATCCAAACATTATTGCTTCATTATGCATTGATGGGAGAGTCCTAATCTTTGATCGTACAAAGCACAGCAGTAACCCTAAATCAGATGGCTCCGTGGAGTTTGAGATGGAACTTGTTGGGCATAAAAAGGAAGGGTTTGGATTAAGTTGGAGTCCCTTCAACGAAGGCCAATTAGCGACTGGAAACGAAGATAACACAGTTAAAATATGGTACGTTAACCGCTAGGCCTCCCAGACAGACCCGAACTAAATTATGTTTCTAGGGACACCAAAACTGGATTCTCCAAAGGCAACAAAACAATCCATCCTACCCACTCTTATACGCACCATAGCGCCATCGTCAATGATGTGCAATATCACCCTGTTCACGCACAGTGGATTGGAACAGTTTCAGACGATTTGACCTGGCAAGTGATCGATACGCGCATGGCTAGCTATCAGAAAGCCTTGTATAAGAAGGAGGCTCATACTGATGCTATTAATTGTCTTGCCTTCCATCCCAAGTTTGAATCGATTCTGGCGACAGGCTCTGCCGACAAGACGATCGCGCTCTGGGACCTGCGCAATTTTGATACCAAGATACATAGTTATGAAGGACATCGGGACCCAGTTGTCAATCTCGAATGGCATCCACAAGACGACGCTATTTTGGCTAGTTCTAGTTATGATCGTCGCATCTGTATGTGGGATGCTAGCAAAATTGGGGATGAGCAAACTGAAGACGAGGCTGAAGATGGTCCGCCAGAATTGTAAGTCCAATTGTGCTGTGCCAGAGTTCATACACTAAGACTGTTAGGCTGTTCATGCACGGTGGATTCACAAATCGCATTTGCGACTTCAACTGGAACAAGAACGATCCATGGGTTATGCTTGCTGCGGCAGAAGACAATCAATTGCAGGTCTTCAGGCCAGCGCGCAGTCTCGTCAATGTTTCTAAGAAAAGAGTGAATCATGGAGAGGTTTCAGAGTGATCTCTTCATATTCTTTTGGGTTACTGATTGTAAATGGTCAATTCTAGCAAAAGGCGCAGGTGGAGCTACGGCTTTAAATGTTATGGAATGGTAGCACCAAGCCAGGGGTTTATTCAGGGGGAAATGTGGCTTTCACTGGATCAGACACGAATTCAGAGTCGGTTTGATATGGTATTTTGAAACACCCAGGATATCTTCCCTGATTGAATCACAAATCTGAGTGATACAAGCTTTATATACTCTTTAAACTCCTAGGAATCCATGGTTGGACAATATATTCTTGAGTAGTTGACGTGGTGGTCACATAAGTAACCCCTCTATGGGCCCTTGAAAGATTTGTAGGGAGTAGAATTATACTTTAAATTCAGAAAAATTGGAAAAGGTCCTTACATTGAGAAAGAATGTGATCGTTGAAGAGCTATGATACAACCATTCGTTAGAGCACTTAGACGTATTTCCGCCCTTAACTAGATTTGTCCACTGGACGTGCCGTGACAGCGTTCCTTGCGGCCTCTAATCAATGGCCCTTATCTTATCCCCTTTATGCTGAGCTTCGTCCAAAGTAGGAGTGGGAATATTCTGGCCAGTCCTTGGGTCAACATAACCCCAGAGCATGCAAGCAACATAGTATTTTTGCAAGTTCAACCTTCTTCTGAACCCCTCCATCATGATAAGCTCATCAGGCCTCAACATCGGATCGTTTCCCTTGCCCCACCCTTCCTTTCCTAACGCCCCGATCTCTTTCGCCGCAATACCCATGACAGTATCTTCCGCGAACCGAGGGTCGAGGTCTTCGTCTTCCCTGGGAATTGTACGCACAATCATTTGCATTAATTCTAGGCGACTAGTTAGCATCTCACCACGGAGCGTTTTCCACAGGACGGTAAGCGATTTTTGTGTCAGGCACAACCTGCGGAGTGCACATTCACCATTGCCGTCAACAGGGTCAGAGAAACGCATGTCTAGCTTGATGAAGAACATTGTGGCGAGCAAAAGATCCCTGTTTCCCCAACAGTTTTGTTCCTGGATATACCCAATGCGCGCCCCGTTGGTAGGCATGTCGAGTATGAACCATATCTTTTTGATCGTGGCGGTCGTGGCGCGCGGGACACGGTGGCTTTCGAGCGCGAGTAGTGTTAAGATCTCACTGACAACGTGCTCGCGGTATAAGACCATTTGGAGCCAGCGGAGGGAGGGGATATCGCGAGGGCGATCCGATTGCAATGATGCTGGTCGGAGGCATGGATCTACAATGCAGAGCGATTTGTAACACGTCCACCTGAAGATGGCAGCAGACTCGGGGCACCGCTTGAGTGAATAATGCTTCATGTAGGTCGTGTAGTGGGAGTTTAGCAGATAGTGATAGTCTTTAGACATCGCATAAAGGTCAATGAGACTCTTGATATCAAGGCGGCTAGACACTTCCAAAAGAAGATCGTTGTTCTCGAGTAGAGCCGTAAAAACGTTGAACGGTGGGTTCAGTTGTGTGGTTTCAAGAGCAGGTAGTATTGACGCAGGTGAGATACGACTGCGCTTTCTCTGGAGCGCTAGTTGGGGACGCAAGAGTCTATTATCAGTAGCAGCAGATCTGGACTCGCTGGTGCTTGCAATACGCTTATGTTTTCCTTTCTCGGGTTGCTCAACGACGACATCGAGTGGCTTCTGCTGTTCAGGTGTTGAATCTGCGAGCCTGTGGCCGTTTTCTCCAAGTTCTACCGCGAAGCTTGAAATCGGAGTTGGTAAGCTGTAGCGGCCCGCAGAGGTCGCATTGGAGGACGTCTCGGGAGTTTGACGAGAGGCTCCAGACTTTACATCTGAATTGGGCATGTTGCGCGGTGGGTCAGTCATGCTTTTGAGTCGGAATAGAAAATGTAGCTTCCTGGTTCTGATGAGAATGACTGGAAAAAAGAGCGATCCGGAGTAGACGAAGCTAGAGAAGTCGAAGAGACGGCATTTTGCTGCTGCGGGGCACTTAAAAAACTAGAACAATATCATGGAGACAATGGTAAGAAAATCGCAGTGACGACATTCACCTTAACTGCCCGCACAATGCTATGTAAGGCTTTCTCAGAGCTCAATTCGGATTTTCGAGGCAGGGCGGGATAACTCACTGTGCATCCTGGTAGACTCCAGAGTCAACAAGCATTCAGCAGCATATGCATGCCAAAACATGAATTACAGTTTCCTAGCGAATACAGTAGTAAGTCTGTCAACAATGTGCCTGTTGAAGGCTGGTGCAGAACCCTCTACTTTTAGAAATGACGACAAGCTAAATGCACGTACGCGACAGAATTCCGCCTGCCCCCAGAGTGGATGAGCACCGCCCAAATGCCGTACCGTTTTACTAGATGTTGGACAATAACCAAAACGCCAACACACAGACCTCCTGAACAAGTTAATATATCTTTATCTCCGGTTCAAGAGATTCAAGAACTCCTCCCGAGTTTTCGCTGTGGACCTCATGCGTCCCAGCATGCAGCTGGTGACTGTACTGGATCCGGTCTTCTGGACACCTCTCATGACCATGCAGAGATGGCTTGATTCTATAACGACAGCGACGCCTTGTGGCTGAAGCACTTCAGACAGCGCAAGCGCAACTTGCTTTGTCAGCCGCTCTTGGACTTGAAGTCTTCTCGCGAACATCTCTGCTATCCGTGCGAGTTTTGAGAGGCCTATGACTCGGCGATTGGGAATATATCCAATGTGCATCTTTTGATCATGACGTCAGCAACTTCTCACCGACAAATTGGTGATTTGGATTAGTCAAACCTTTCCGGTAAAAGGGACCAGATGATGCTCGCATAGAGAAAAAATTTCAATATCCTTCACAATCACAAGTTCATCATGGTCCTCATGAAACACCGCCCCATTTACGATATCTCGTAGATGCTCTTCGTACCCTTTCGTGAAAAACATCATGGCCTTGGCATATCGCTCTGGAGTACCAAGTAGGCCTTCACGATCTGGGTCTTCACCAAGACATTCAAGGATAGTCCTAACTGCGCCAGCTAATTTTGCCAGCCTCTCGTCTTTTTGTTCTTCCGTGGCTTCCTTTCTTTCCCGAGTCCCTCGGCCTGTGACCAAATAGTCAGCCGGGACAGCAATGGAGCACATAGCCACACTTACTAGGCCAACTCAATCCGTCAAAATCTATCGTGGGATGTTGTGTGTAAGGGCTTTGCGCACGACTCATGGCCAGTGGCGTGGGCGACACTGCTTCGTCCCTTGGGTCTCTGGCGTGTTCCTCTTCGACATCATTGGGTAATGGTTTGCTTCTTGTGCGGGTAGCTCCCTGATCTGGTCTAGGACCTTGAGGAGTGGAATTGTATCCGTTTGGGGCATCGAAGTCAATGGCTTGTCGACCGTGACTGTTGGAGGACTGAATTGCGGCGTAGAGCGATTCTCTTTCTCTCTTGTCTCTAGTCTCCGTAGAAGCATGGAGGGGTGATGTGCCATTGGTGAGATGTAAGGGCAACGCAGACTTTGGCTTCGGCGGAGAGGAGTCCATTGTAATATGTAGCGGCAAGGGGCGATTTCGGTTAGTGGAAGAATGAAACAGAGTTTTCAACGATGAAGATATTGGAGGCTAGCCCGGGTGCCCTAATACGAGGGGAGCGCAAGTTCATGGCGAGGCGGGTGAGGGATATCTATAGCAAATTGAAGATGACTTATGACTACCCGTGCCTAGTAAGACAAACTAGGAGAAGCCCAAACTCCGAATGACAAACGCCAAGACAGTGCAAATTCACCAAACTTCCTTGGCACGCAGACACAGATCCCTGTGCCCCGCCATGGACCAGTTTCTTTGAACGTGACCAACAAAGCACTTGCCGAAGAAATTCCCGCGACGTCGCCAGGCAGACTGCACCTGGCATCCATCCGCCTCACAATCTCTTATATTGCCCTACTCATCAACACAGGTACGTCGTTCTCAGACCAGCTCACTGCAGTCACGGTTTCCTTGTGCATAATGCCACGATCGATCATCGATCACCGAGCGGTGGATCGGGGACGTAGAGTCAACCCGGTCGCGTTGGATGAAGCCCCCCGCTCGCATCCCATCACAACACTGCGCTTACGGTGAAGCCGTCGTGGACAAGCAACCTCTGACATCTACCCTTATGATGGAGAATGAAGATGGGCGTGAGACTTAAAGGCTAGCACTGGACTGAAGTTGGATGGCTGGGACGATCTTCGCAGCGTCCTGGGGGGGAAGATGTGATTGACGCCTTCATCAACCCTGCTAATCCACTCCACTATTCGATTCACTCGCGAGACCAAAAAGCATCTGCAAATCAAGATGGGAGACAAATTCATTAGACTCGCTGCTGGTGCACCGCTGCGTTGCTTTGCACTCATACTGGTCACTTGGTTGACCCTCACAATCAACGACGAACTTCCATAGGTGTCATGTCGGCTTCTCCGGCTTCAGCAAACTGAAAGGCGTGGGTTGGG
The DNA here is from genome assembly GCF_001692895.1 of Cenococcum geophilum 1.58. Lineage (NCBI taxonomy): Eukaryota > Fungi > Ascomycota > Dothideomycetes > Gloniales > Gloniaceae > Cenococcum > Cenococcum geophilum. Next base: position 50,570 of record NW_027137670.1, read on the forward strand.
TAGCGATGTATCCGCCTGGCTCGTGAGAGCCGAGAGTAGCGGAGTCGAAGTCAAAGTCGTCGCCACATTGTCCGTCGATTTCTAATTGCAAGCATACTTGCTACTACTCAAGAAGGGGTAGGCAAAGGCTATGAGCGGACGCATGTTTTTACTGTTCGTTTTTTGATCTACCTAAGGAGAATAACGGCTATACATCCGTGATTGGCACGTCCATGGCGCGTCCATGGCTCGTCCATGGCTGGAGGCATTTCCCGGCTCATAGTGTAGGCACTGTTACCCGGAAACTGCCTCGACCATATCACCATCAGTTGGCCTGTGCGGCTCATCTGAATCCCTCCATCGAGGACGAAGTCGACAACGATATCGACTGCAGGGAAGCGCCCCTGCTGGGGCAGGCTTGCGATGTCCAACACAGATTTGTCGCCTAGACACGGTGAAGCAGCAAGACGTCTATCTACATAAAGCCCGCTAACCAAGAAAGGTCGATCGTTCAGTGCTCTGCAGTCTTTGGGCGGATTGCTGGCCCGTTGCGCATTGCAGCAGCAGGCTTGTAATCATACCCTTTTGTGTCTTTAGATAGCTTTGTGAAACACGTGCACTGGTATCCGAGGTCGCGGTTGCAAGCGGCAGCTATCATGATGGATGGACTGAGGAGGCGGACAGCAGGGCACACGATGACAGATGAGGGCGGACGGGGGTTATCACGTCGTCAAACTTTGCAAACGAGCGATGCAGATGGGCTCGCTGGGCAGTTCATGATCTTCGAGCATTCGTCCAACCGAGTCACGGGAGGGTTTTATCGAGCGGAGCCGCACTCGGAACTTCCCCATTGCCCTCTTCTCCAGCCTGCACCCTTCAGAGAGTCGTGCAGCGGGTATCGAGACGCGTGGAAGTGAATAGCATTGCCCGGCGGTCGCGACACAGATTCCATTTCCTTTCCTGATTCCTTATCTTTTCTGATGGGTAGGTGTTGGTTTTTGTGCACGACCTACTCTTTCTTCTTGTCGCTTCTCGCGTAAAACGTGCCGCCGACACCTGCACCTTGCTCTGATGCCAACCTTGGACTACTGATGTCTTGACTTGTCTACATGGCTGGGTCGCGCCGAGCCCAGATAGACCAGTGGAGACCTGAGGAATCGTCCATCAGAGACAGAGACAGAGAGCGGCCGCTTGAGCGAAGCGATTCCAGAGAGCGTTCGCCAGCGGCACGCCGGGGGAGAGACGACCACGATAGGAACATCAAACGAAGCCAGCCCGGGTTTGGCCGCCTCCCATCTTCAAAGCATTCCAGAGCCCGATCGCGCGAAAGAAGCCGGAGCAGAAGCAGGACTCGTCGTCGCAGTCGCAGTCGTGGGAGGCATTCACCGTCGCCACGAGGCTCTAGGGACGACCTTTACCGGCCGTCGAGAGGAAGAGCGCCCAGTGTCGAAAGGGTTTCGCACACGCACAGGCATCGCCATCACAACTCTCCACCATCCACCAAACGTCGCCGCAGCCTTACACCATCACCGCCGAGGGATAGCAGCAAAAGAACAAAGCGTCGGAGGAGTCGCAGTGTTGAGCGGTTGCCATCCAGGTCACGGCAGCCGGATTCTTCCCGCAGGGCTACAGACAGGGCATACTCACCACGACCTCCCCGCACCGATCGAGCGGTTACGAGGCGTCCCTCCCCTGATTCCTACATACCTTCATCTACCCGCCGTCGTTCCAGGTCTGCCGACTCACACTATAGACCTCCCCCCAAACATCGTAAACGATCCATCACCCCCGATAAAAGGTCCAAATCTAGGCGTGAAGAGTCACCTCGGCGATATTCACCTAGGAGGCATTATAACCGAAGGCACACACCGTCTGTAGAGGGTAGGGATAGGTCATACAAGGAGGCTTCTGAGAAGGATCTGAACCGGAGTCGGGAGCTCAGCAGCCGTCCATCAAGGGCATTTAACCGATCACGATCTTCACGATCTCCACGATACAGGCGATCGCCTTCACGGCCTGCTAGACGTGGTTCTCCGCGGCCTTTGAGACGGGAAAAGGAATCATCACACGAGCCGCGTTCATCCCGCTTATCGCCACGTCGTCGGCCCTCTCGATCACCTCCTGCACTCAAATCCAGAGCCAGCGCGAGAACAGACAACAAAGAACGTGAGCACACTAAACCTGGGCCAGGAAACAAATCCCTCTCCCGGAGGAATTCACCACGCCCGATATCTGGCGATACTTCAGATACACAAAGATCAGCTGACGGGGACGTGAAGATGAGGGACCCTTATTCGACACAAGGACGCCCGCCACGACCTCCAGTTGACACCCGCTCAAACTTTTCACATTCTCCGCCATACATGACGCCAAATCAAATATCTCCACAATCTCAATCACCTTATAGCAATGCAAGGGGGGGGTGGGGTGGACAGCCACACTATGGAAGCCACCAAGGGTAAGCATTCCACCATCTTTTCAACGACATTGATAATGACAACTCCAGGTCTCCCATGCAAGGCTACTCACCTAGCCAATCTCCATATCCTCAGAACTATTCCCCCCAACCCCAAGGCCAATACTATTCTAATCAACCATATCCTGGGCCTCAACACCAAGTACAGCAAGGTTATCCAAATCCACCGTATCGCGGCGGTCATGGCAGCTACCGTGGTAATCACTTTAGTGGTCCGGACCGTCGTTTCCCTAGCCAAAGTCAGAGTTACCCACCTGTTCCAGCTCAGCGAGGGCGTGGTGGACATTTCAGCAACTTATCCTGGACTCCTGCCACAGGAAGGAGAGGAGGCCATCCTACCATTGATAACAAGCCTCGCGGTGCTGTGGCCCAGGTCGGACAGACCGTAACACCAGTCACACCTCAAGGAGTGCCAGAGCCATCTGGGTCTTCTGTTGATGAAGAAGATAACCCGTTTCGTCCTTCAAAGGACCTAAGGGTTGAAGACGAAACTACAAAGGAAGAGACAAAGATGCCACCCCCGAGCAAACCGGCTCCCGTTGCAACGTCACCTCAAGATGGAAAGGTGAAGTTTTCGCTCAAATCGAAAATTCCTCCCACGCTTGCAACCACGCCAAAGGTGGATATCACGCAGAAAATCCGCTCAGAACCAGTACGCTTAGAGGCCACTGTGGATACGAAACCCAAGCCACCCCTACGATCATCTCTCCCAGAGACTTCCGGAAAATCTCTTCCTGATTCTAGGGTAGAGCGTGATCGTGACCGCGATCGCGACCGTGACCGAGAACGTCGATATGACAACCAGTACGAGAGGAAATCAAACTATAGATCATCGGATGTGCGGGATTCCAGAGATTCTAGGGATTCTAGAGATCTGAGGGATTCACGAGACTCACGAGACTCACGAGACTCACGAGATTCACGAGATTCACGAGACTCACGGGACATGCGCGATTTTCGAGAGTCGCGCGATCGAGATTTCCGAGACTCGCGAGATCTACGGGATACAAGAGATCGAAGAGATGCATGGCCCATTCGACGTCCAGATACTCGACCCGATAGCCGCCCAGAACGTCGCCCAGAGCCCCGGCCAGAACCCCAAAGAGTCGAAAAGAAGATTGTAAAGCGGATGAAACCGAAGCCAACTCTCTCACCTGAATTTTCCAGTTCTGATTCAGTTTATTATCGAAAACCAGGTAATGAATCAGTCGTGGGCTCGGGAACATATGGCAAAGTTTTCAAAGCTGTTCATGTATACACGAACGATATGGTCGCCCTCAAGAAAATCCGGATGGAAGGGGAACGTGATGGTGTAAGAGTCCTACCAAGTCTTCATCCATTTCTTTGCTAACTGTTGATTAGTTTCCGGTCACTGCAATCCGTGAAATAAAGCTTCTTCAGTCACTGAATCACGATAACATTGTCAAACTGCAGGAGGTCATGGTAGAGAAGAACGACTGCTTTATGGTGTTTGAATACCTCTCTCACGACCTGACTGGCCTTCTGAACCATCCAACGTTCAAGCTAGATCACGCACAGAAGAAGGATCTTGCCAAGCAGCTCTTCGAAGGCCTCGATTACCTTCACCGGCGAGGTGTTCTTCATCGGGATATCAAAGCTGCAAACATATTAGTGAGCAACACCGGGCAGCTGAAGCTTGCAGATTTCGGTCTTGCTCGATTCTACGCAAAGCGTGGCAAACTGGATTACACCAATAGAGTCATAACCATTTGGTACCGATCTCCTGAGCTCCTCCTTGGCGAGACACAGTACGGCCCTGCTGTGGATATATGGTCGGCAGCATGCGTACTTGTGGAAATCTTCACAAAGCATGCAATATTTCCGGGCGACGGCGGGGAAATAAACCAGCTTGACAAAATATATAACGTCCTCGGGACACCAACACGCAAGGAATGGCCGGGGATCGTTGATATGCAATGGTTTGAGCTTCTTCGACCGACGGAACGCAAGGCAAGTACTTTCGCTGAAAAATACAAAGAGCGCGTTACCCCTGCAGCTTTCGAGCTGCTAAGTGCAATGTTTCTCTTCGACCCAGCAGCGCGGCCGGGCGCGTCTGACGTACTGGAGCACCCGTACTTCACCACTGAAGAACCTGAGCCGAACCGTGCGTCTGCGCTCAAGGATCTCGAAGGCGACTGGCATGAGTTTGAGAGCAAGGCACTGAGGAAAGAGCGGGAGAAGCAGGACAAGGAGGCGAGGAGGGCAGCAAGAGAAGAATCACAGAGGAGGGATAGTGAAAAGAGAAGAGCAGACACTGCAGCCGAACCCGAGAGAGAACCCAAACGGGCGAAAGGGAGCGAAGGCGCTCAAGTAATGGTGCACTAAAGTCAGACATGGACTTAGCGGCATTATGGGCTTCAGGCATAACTTTGGTAAACATCGTGAAGCAAAATTTAGAGCATGCTTTGGTTTTGATGCTTAATGCTTCTTTGACATAGGCGGTTGTCTATTTGTCTATTCAGTTTCCCGCATCCATGGCGTCTTGCACTGGGAGCATCAGTATTTGTTACGTCCATGAGGACTTTTTTTTCAAGAGCAGTTGACATATATTTTTGCATGTACATTATATACATACCGTAAGAGTCGGGCTGAAAGTGGAAAACAAGAACAAGTCAATATGCACAAGTCTAAAGCCATGAAGAAGCCCGTAGACGTATGACGCAATCCAGCGGCGATGGTTAAGGTAGTAATCGGTGTATGACAGTATTTAGGTGGTTTTTGTTTACCTTAATATTATTGGCCACCACCCAATGTGGCCTGAGCTCCGGATACTTGGCGTAAGAGTGCGTCACAGTTTCGGACTTGAAGAGAAGCACCGCTAGTCAAGAGCACAAGGACGATGAAAACCCGGCCGAATAGCTTCTTTAATCCCTCAGTCGGCTTCCGTTTCAATTCGGATTGCGATTCTGTCCAAGTCGGCAGAGCGGCGACATCTCGCCGAACGTTGGAGTTAGAGCACATTTGCTTACTGCGGTCCTGGCAAAGTCACGATGTCTGGGCAGCGAAGTCAGAAAGCCGGGAAGAGTTGTCAATCACGAAAAAATAAAAATAGAAGAATGAAAGACATGATGGATTTTTAAGCTGCAACAGTGTTGGAACCGAGCCCTCTTGTTCCCACGCCTTGGGATTTTGGCCCCGGCGCATTCTCCCCACGATGGCTCTCCATTTGGAAGAGCACGGGCGACGTTGCGCAGCACATTTGCTCAGACGGGGCGAGCATCGGCTAGCCTGGTCGGACTTGGGCCAGAATTGGAGCGAATGCACTGACGGAGGCTATTCCTGGAAGGCACTCAAGCAAGCAATGCTTGCCTTTGCTCCCTTGACGACTTGACGATGCTTGCCGACCACGCGGACAGGTGGATTGCGCAATCTGGCACTTTTGGCACTTTTGAATTTTGGCACCCTGGGGTACTGGGCACTGGCACTTTGGCACTTTGGCACTTGGGCATGTCGGGGCAGCACGACATGAGGGATGGTTCGTGTTCCCCTTTTATCCGCCCAGCAGTCAGGGCGGCATTAGGCTGTGCAGGCGACGTCTCTTGGATAAAATAATGGTCGGAAGAAGCGTGGGCGGAGTACGCGTGGAAGGTACCTGGCCGCGTGGATAAAGTCTCCTGTGCATATTGCAGCTCGATTGCAGCTCAATTGCAGCTCGATTGCAGCTGGCCATGGCCCAGCAGTCCCTGGCGCGGGGAGGCTTTCCAGCAACGAGGCGATCAACCGACATTAAACGTTGATCCTAATCCACTTCAGGCCGGTTTCCCCACCGAACGCCCGGATGGCAAAGCAGAGGAGAGCCAAGAGCCTAGTAAAAGCCTAGTAAAAGCCTAGTAAAAGCCTCGCAAACGCCTGGCAGAATCTTAACACAAAACGTGTTCGGGGCGCTCGGGGCAGGGGAAGACCAACCTACCAATCAACGGCGAGTCCGGCCGCACTGCTTCACCGCATCGTGGGTGAAATGCCGCATGTTCCCGCCGATGCAGCTGGCGCTGGGTGGTGCTGGTGGTGCTGATTTTGCTGCTGATGCGCTGTTGATTTTGTTTCTGGTTTCTCTGCTGGTTTCGCTGCTGGTTTTGCTGCTGGTTTTGCTGCTGGTTTGGCTGCTGGTTTGGCTGCTGTGCTGCTGCCCACAAGCACTGCGACCCTGCTGAACCCAGTCCCGTACTCCGTAGCTAGTCGAGCCGCAACCCTGAAACAGATTCCCGTACCGCTTACGCCCCGCCAAATCCCGCGCGCTGCCCTCACACTCTGCCTCGTGCACCCCGGGCCTGTCGAATTTTTCTTAGATCAGCTCGACAAACGCAGCCTCCTTCCCACTACCGCTACCCTTCGCTGAGCGGCGACGGAGAGACAACGTGCCAATGATGCCGCTCTCACTCTGCTCCGCGTTGTACATGAAACCAACATGTCGCCCGGACTATGCCAAGCGTCCACTATCGTTGGTCCACAATATATTTGACCGACTATTTCGGGTATTACTCCTTACGGTGGCCACACCCCTCTTGTTCACTTGTTCACTTCTTCTTTTGCCTCTGCCGCTGCTGCTGCTGCTTCTTCTCGCCCACTTTGTATCAAAGTCCCCCTCAGCCACAAGCTCTAGCCAAGCACTCGGCTCCCGTGCTTCTTGTTTCATGCCTGCAGAGCGAGCCATCACCTCGCATATTTATCTTCCATATCACAAACCTCCTGGCCCTCGACTTCCTAGCGCCTGCCACGCAACCTCACATTCTCCTTAACCATGGTCGACGTTGCTATCTCCAGTCAACTCCAGCAGTGGATGTTCGATAAGACTATTCGGCCTGAGCGATCCGACAGCGCTGCAACTTCCCCAGAATTGTGCGGCTCGGAGGCGCTGCGAATATCTCCGACTGCTGTGGAACCTCCTCAGGATCTAGAAACAACCGAAGCCATCTTCCAGGACCGGTACCTGTCCTCCGAAGAAGATTTGTCTCCAATGGAATCAGATTCGGGGGAGGGAATTATCTTTGAAGGCGGCGACGACTACCTTTCGGCAAAGCGAATCTCATTTTCAGGGCCTGAGCTCTCAAAGGCCTGCGATATTGCCGTTGTCGTCTCATATGTCTCTGCTGGCCGCCCCAAGATTGTCAATCTTCCTTTGGCAATTCGAGAACGGCCTTCCCGGTCATCGTCCCTGGTAAACCTGTCAGAGTCAGCAAAACCACTTCTGCATCAGCCTTCACGGTTATCTTTGTCAACTTCTTCAAGTGGACCATCCTCCGCCTCTGGTTCTAGACGGCCCTCAACGGCGAATAATCTTTTCTCCCAAGAACCCAGTACACTAAGAATCTCTACCTCCCCTGTGTCCTCTCCATCGACGGACACCTCGAGCCAAAGGAGCACCTCATCACCTTCAGCCACTAGCGATTTCAAGCGGCCCTATACAGCAAGAGCAACTTCGTCTCTATATTCTAAGTCACCACGAACATCCGAATACCCAACATCAGCTAATTCTCCTTCCTCGTCATTCCCTCCTCTTCTCACTCCGACAACACCCAACACATCGCAAACACCATCCTTCTTAAGCTCTGACCCTTTTGCGAACGACTCGATGTCCGCTGCATCTCCCACAACCAAAAATGCCCCTCATAAACGCCTCCGAAGCATATCTCGCACGCTATCACTTGCCAAAATCGCAGTGATTCCGACCTACAAAAAGGTGGAAACGAAAAAGGACACAACTAGGGGGGGCTGGGGATCTCCAGTGTCACCATACACACCACAGACGCCAATACCAGCAATTGTTCTGCCTTCGCCAGCTTTGTCTAGGGGAAAGCGGGCTTCACAAATGATGCTTCGTGGAGCGGATGAGAGAGAGCCGCCTTTCGAACTTCTATCTGTGCCAGCGGAGCTCTCTGACCCAATACAACGCCCGAGAATGGTTCCACGGGGCGCAGATGAGCGCGCCCCGACAATTGAACTCCCTCCCTTTCCTGCGAAGACTGTTCCGGACATAAAAACGAGAAGGTTGAGGAAGAGGAAGAGCTTGATAGACTTCGAGAGATTGAGCAATCTCAAGTGAATTCCATCTGCTCTGGGAATCTATTGGTGAACAAATTTTTTTCCACAAACCAAAAATTGCAAACGGCTTAGTCCCGGATTCAACATTATCGGCAAACGAACGATTAGAATATCGGCCGCCTCGAAGGACCTGTGGTCAAGTATCGTGCGGAATATTACTGTTAAGAGATGCGATGGAGGTTGTTAATTTTCATTTTCATTCTTTTCGTTGATTGAGTGATACTACATTATGGCCTAGCGTTCCGGCATCTGGACCTCTCCCGACTTAGGCAGCATTGGAGTGGGAGTTTGGGCGACAGTGGCGTTTGAGGAAATACCCATGACTTGGAACCGCCATTTATATTGTGTGATCTATCATGTCAATATCTTGTTCTTCGATTCGTTATCCTGTACTTAATTATCATGACCTTACGATTCTATTGAACGCTTTCTTACCGGCTTTAGCTATTTTCTCCGCGCTATGACCAGATTTGTCTTATTATCCCTTGACCCGTGTGTCCCACGAGTAAGTGGTCCGTGCGCGAACACCAGTTTTAAACAACGCGTGTATCTATACAGATTCCATCAATTAATTACCTACTACAATGCAAAATACGGTTCTACAGAAAGGATATGTGCTAGCAACCTCATATCGAGTGACTTAACTCCCCAAATTAAGCGTGTATATTAAATTACTATATAATCAAAAGCTTTATATTCCTCAGTACAGGCGTTAGATTCAGCTCGGTTGATTGGCTGGTTTTTATCGATAACCGTTGGACGCGAATTAACGGGTCAAGGGATACTTCATTCATCGAAATATATCACCATCCGGCTTGAACCGCATAAGGACTACTACAGACACTGTCTCTATCATCGGGGTCCTCAAAAGAATCAAGTTTACCAGCGTTCGGGAGTCGAGCGCGAAACATGTCAAAGGAGAGAATATCATCTCCTTTTACATTTGGGTCTAAGCCAACCATTGGAGCAATATCCACGTGTTGGACTTTAGAAAAGTTGATATTGAGATTATTTGCCATAGCGACAATTAGTTGGATGCAAGTCAAACAAATGAGGCTGGATAACCTTACCTCTTAACAGCTCTTTCAAGCGAGAAAAGCTGAATGAATATTCCCTCATCAATTCAAGAACCGTAAGCTCTGCATTATCCTATTCCCCGCCATTTCCAAACCTTTCTGAACCAACGCTACGATACTAAGACTCTTTTCGCCGCTGCTACTATTGCTGCCTGAATCTGATTGGCTGTGAGAGTCGTCATTATCGAAGCTCGGCATAGTTTTCGATGAACCTTCTGTTGAAACAGTATTTGCAGCAAGACGGGTAGACTTTCTTGGAGCGGATCGTTCGTCATCTGGATCGTCATTGGTACTTCGCTTACGTCTCGCCACAGTTTAGGATCATAGAGGCTAGATGAACTCTCGGTTATAGAACAGGAAGCCTGGACTAGGAGATTTGATGGTTAATGTAGAATGCGACGATGAAGGTAGGTGGTAGGTGGCTATAAGGCATATTACCCAGGTATACGGTAGGGAGCAGGCAAGCCGAGCATGAGTCACAGGAGAGTCGATGGAAGAGGACGATATGGTAAAGAGTATGGCAATAGCCACGTGCTGAGACGAACCGATAAGGAGAGAAGGGCTGCAAGCCCAAGGAGCTTATCCCTTCGTGTGGCAAGTGTGACTTTTCGTATTGGGCGCTTTAGGCGCCCCTGCCTGGGTTAGCATGCTGCAGGCACCCTAGCTAGCGTGATTTTATTAGCAAGCCTCACCAAAACGCGTCAATATTGCGATGCCGATGAAATGCTACAGAAGGCCACCACTAAAAACACCTATATATGGCAAAAAGTCGTGATATATGACATCATGACTTTAGGTTTCTGCCCTTCCTCCATTAACCAGCTGCTGATTATATTGGAAAATTCTCCATTAGAGTCCTCCCCCAAATTACTGCCTTGGAGGCTTTAGAGCTGAAGACGCACCGCGTTTTTTGGGCGGCATAAGGACGATATTCTACTAACAATTCAACGATTAAATAGACGGCGACAATATTGAAGCTTTTTGATTAACTACACTAAATATTTTAGGCTTCCTGGCTATCCAAGCGTCAATGAGGCGCTAGCACCCTTGCTGCCGAGCAACTGCATTGACCAGAGGCTTTAGCACCAAGCTCTATACGGTATAGAGCCTCTAGATTGGCTTATAAGGCGTGCATATACGAAAAGTCCTTGAATTCTTGCCACACGAAGGGATAAGGAGGTGCCAAGGGCTAGCCGAAGGCTAGCCTGGGCAGCCCCTGAGAGCTCCCGGGCGTGCACCCAGTAAAGGATAAAATATCCCTTACAGTGGCACCAGATACCAAGGGTTGAGGGACACCCCCCACTGATTGAGTTTAGTTCCCTCCCGATCAAGTTCGAATATCACGTGAATTTAACCGTCGCGCCCCCATACCTAAAACATCACCTCGCATTTGCCTTACCTATCCCCATCTAACTGTTGAGCGCCGCCGCAGCCGCCCGGCTGGCTCTATTCGTTAATACATCGACTCGTCGCGAGCCATCAGCATTTGAACAGAATACCCGGGTATACTACGGGTGGGCGTGCTCGCAGAGGCAGTTCGTAGATATCAAGCAGAGGTATCAGCACCCAAATAAGTTCACTCGGCCGCAATCGAGGTGTTGCAGTTATCCCTTAACCGCCAAATTTCGTCCCCGTGTTATCGATAAGAGCCAGCCAATCAGAGCCACAGAATTCAACCACTGCGAAGTTTAGAGTGGGGACGCTGGCGGGTTGGGGGATAAGAGTTATATTTTAACAATTTAATTTTCGCAAACAACTTAAATTCAGGTAATATTCTAACTTGATCAGGAAGGAACTAAACTCAATCAGTGGGAGGTGTCCGCATATCATTTAGAAGGTGTCCCTCTACGGCTGTCCTTTATCTTCCTACTCTTACATGCTGTCGACCGTCAAGGTCACTGTCAGGTACCACCTTATGACCCACCACCCTGTTTCTTGCCATCTTACCTACCCCTTGACTCGGTCACCGACTCAGTCACCGACTTAGTCTACTACCATTTCCTTGTGTATATAGAGAGCTTCTAGAGCCAGCTTCAATCGACAGAGTTCTTATGAGTGACTTGTTCGTCCGACACATGCCTCCCACCTCACAAGTAGAGTCTGTTTGGTGGCCTTGTTTAAGGGGGAATTGGTGTAGTGGTTTACTTCAGTAAGCGGTTTCATTGCTGATAAGAATTCGATGTGCCGAATCAGTCATGCTGTCCGGTAAAATTATATGGCGATGTTATCTTACTTAGTTCTATTTACTAGATCAATCAACTCAGTGGTGGCACAATAGGATATGAATAAGAGTTGGTGCATGTTTTTTTCTCCCATCAAGACTTCTGAACGTAGTTGAAGGGTCGTTAGAGGTATACTCAACTATTCCCTGGTTTGCTCACCTCTTACCTTTTTTCTTCACCTCTCCTTCCTTTACAAACCCCCCAACTACCAACGCCTCCCGCGCTACGGAATTTATGATTCTAAAACGATCTGGTCCTAGATGTATTCCTCCATACCATCTTGTTACGACGACCATAATGTTCCAAACATCCATCAACTGCATCAAGTGTAGGACTCGGCCACCTGCCGCCGTCTCGCCATCATCATCGCAATCTTGGTATGTTGTATCATTTGCGCCGCGGATACGCCACGCGGTGATGTTGTGGGTTGCCTTTGCAACCTTTCTGTCACTGGTAAGGAGATGCGAGAGGTAAGACTTTGCCTGGATAGGAGAAGAGACTGAAGCGCAGCGGGCGAGGAATACAGATTTTTTTTCTGTTAGCGGTGCTGAAAGGGACCACGGAGGCTCCTCTTCTTCGCTTCCCCCTAGATTGGGCACTTGTGGGCCTGCATCATCTATCCCGTCCGTGTGTTCCAGATCGTAGATGTGCTCCGCGGGATCCTCGTCAGAAGCATCATGGGTATTGATATGACCCTGCTCTTCAGCCTGTTCTAGTGCTCCGCGGACCTCTTCCAATAGATCAAAAATGCAAGGTTCACCAGGCCTATATACCTGTGCTAGAACTTCTCTAACCAGCTGCACAACCTGATTTCCAGCACCTTTTTGTACGTCATTGCCTACGGTTTGCGTTCCTAATATAGAGGGAGGGGCATCGGGGTAATCCGCTGGAAATTCGACGCGAATAGAAATGGAGGAGAGAAAAGGCAGGCGCAGTATGCAAATTGCAGGTTCTATAGAGATTGATAAGAGGGTGGAGTCGTCAAAAATGGAGTTAATGGTGGTGAGCTCGTCTGTGAGTGCTGTCATGTTGGAGGTTGGAAGGATGGCGAGTGGAGGGACTTCAATATGGTGGGCCATACGTACCAAACCGCCAATGTCAAATTCGCCTCATCAAAATATCGCCCCATTTAAACCACGATTTGAAGCTTTAATTTAAAGCCTTAATTTCGAGCTTTGATTTAAAGAGTCTTTGTGGTAACAATTAGATACTTCTTTTAATAGGCAATAGATATTATATTAATCACGATTTTAGTGCATATTTAGGCTAGTGTAGATATTAATTGTCACCTCCGTACATCCGTACAAAATCATCATTTTTACCACTTAAAAACATTAAAACAAGAAGAGGTAAATACTTTTCTAATCAAGAAAAAGGAGCTCTTGCTGCACCCGGCCTAAAAAGACCAAAACCAACCAAAAGAACCCTGAAAAACACCTAGAGAATCCCCCTGAGATGCATGTATTGCAGGGGAGGCACACGTTGAACGACGGTGGCTCGCACTCGCGCGCGACCGCTAGAACTACGCCTAGCAATAGCCCTCTATAATAAAGACGGGTGAATACCATACTATAAAGCGGAAATACCTCTATTAAGAAGGTATCTAATAAAATATAAAGCCTATTGGACGTGTCTAATATCTAAAATTATGGGGGAGTAACCGTTAGCTATAATAAACTAATACAGCTAGTAGAATGGCTCCGCCAGTTTAGCGAACCTTAGGCGCCCCTCTAGTAAACCCTTAATTAAATCCTCTAACGGCTAAGTAAAATTAAAAATAAGTATAATTCCCCCTTACCGGCAAACCGCACCTAGGCTGCCATAGCTATACTTTTACAGCATAGGGAACCTACCCCCCTTAAGTTAATAACTGGGTATATAATTATAATATAACCAAATATAGAATAAGTAGAGGGGCTTAGGGGATAATTAGAAANAGAAGTCCTTATAAAGATANNNAAAGAGGTNTATAANGCTNTTNTAGTCCAACACCTTAAGAGCGGAGATATTAGAGTTACCCTAAAGGACTAATAGGTAAAGGAATGAGCCGTAAGGGCAGGGGATAGGCTAGGAGAACGTATTAGCATAAAAGTACTCTATAAAGATTACCTAGTTAAAGTCCTAGCGGTTCCTATAAGCCTTAGGGTAAAAAAGAGACGCTAGGTAGACAATATAGCAATTATATAGGAGATAGTAAGATAAATGGAATACCTTATACTAGGACTTAAAATCACCTAAATCTAATAGCTTTAATAGGAAAATGTAAACTAAGTATATAATAAGAATAATAAGAGGATATAAGGGTCGCCGGAGACTTGCTAGGGAGACACTAGACGAATGTATAGCTCCCTTATTATTAATATATATATACTAGGAATACAAAAACTCCTTATTTAAAAAGGAATAATTATAAATGGCCTTATATATAATATAAGGCTCTATAACTATAGACTACGCCTAGAATAATACTATTGCTATATATAATAGGGACACACCTAATCTATATACGCAGTATAGGTGTGCTGCGGCCACTATATAGCCTCCTATAATATAAGACATTGCTTAAATTAAGACTAAATAAAATGTGTAAACTGCCACTAAAGTATATATAAGGCGTGGGAGAAAGAAGACTGTATTAAATATAGGAGACGGAAGGCAAGGGCTTAATAGCTATAGGAATAACTATACGCTAGGTTATATAAATAGAAATAATAGGCGATAAGCTAAGGGGACGCAGGCGCCTTTCTAGCGTTTCCTACCTTTAATACTAGAGGGCTAGGCTAGCTATCCCAAGCCTTAATGGGCTAGAAGTGACGCCGTGCGATATTACTAAACTAATTAGGGATATAAGGGTCATAGGGGATATAAGGGAGAGGATACCCTATAGGAAGACCCCTATGGACAGCAATAGTAGGCTTAAGACCAGGACAATTAAGAATTAGACTTAATGCGGTAAATATAACATTCGCAGCCGACCTATAAAGGGTATATAGCCGACTAGTAAGAATAGGGGAAGAATTAGTAATAATAATAGATTTAGATATAAAAGCGCTAATAGGAATATAAGATATAGGAATAGAAAGCTCTATATAAAATAAGTAGTAACTAGGGTATAGATATAAGAGATAGAAGCTCTAAATATCCTAAAGAAAGTGGAAATAGAAGAAGTAAGAAATAAAGGAGAGTTAAAGGACCCTCGCCGGGGGTCTGCCACCTATCCATTATATAGTATAACTACGGTAATACAAACCACCGCTTTGTAAGGCCCCTACTAGATAGTCTAGACCTAGAGAAATATTATATCCTTGCTATATAAGAACCATATTATAATACCTTTATATAATCGATATACTGCCCCTAAGGATTCTAGCTCCTATACGAACCAAAAGCAGCTATACGCGTGTGCTTTATAATTAGTAAGGCTATCAGCCTATCCTTATAGTTATAGCAGGCAGTTAACCTAGATATTGTAGTTATAATAATTTAAACATATAGGGGACCGGTATAAATTATTAATGTGTATAACCCTAGGGTTAAAGGGGTCCTATAAATAGAGAATATTATATTAGTAATAAGCTTATTAGAAACTAAAGGTATAGAGTCTATCCTACTAGGAGATATAAACCTCTACTACCTATAATAGGGGGGTATCTATATTACTATAGATTAACAGTTAGAGTGCCTACTAAGAGCTATAGATATCTGGGGCCTTAAGCTAGCTACCCCCCTAGGAGCAATTATATNGNAATAAGGNACCNCTANAAGNATAATTNACNTTATATTTATAGANGAAGGCCTATACTAGAGACTTAAAAGGTATAACCCTAAAGAAAAATAGGCACTTACCCTAGACTATATCCCTATTTAGATATAGCTAGACCTAAATACTAAAGCATAACTAAATAAAAAAAGATATGTAATAAGGAAGCTTAAGATAAATAGTTTCCTTAATGTAGTTAAATAATAACTCTAAAACCTAAAAGAAATCTACCTAATACTAAACGAGCGAGGCTTATTAGCCACCCCTAAGGAAATTAACTAAAGACTAGAAAGGATCTAGGCAGCAATTAAAAATAGGCTAGAAGAGCACTACCTGATCTCAAAACCGGGCCCCTACGCGCGACATATATGGTCTATATAATGCGCAGTTCTAGTTGCCAGCTAATAATAAGTAAGAAGGAAATATATAAGCAGCTATAACCCTAAAGACGAGAGACAATATAAAGATATAAGAAACTAGCTAAAGAATACCCTAAAAAAAGAAGTAAGGAATAACTGGAGACGGTTTATAAATAAGTATACTTCTAACCTAAGCCTCCCCTATAATAAGGGCCTTTAGGCTATAGCAAAATAGGTAAAGAAAAAGGTAGGGCGCCTAGCAGAAGACCTATACCTACTACCCCTATAAAGAGTAGGAGAATTATAGGCTATAAATAATAATGATAAGAAGGTAAAGATCCTTATAGAAAGGTTCTTCCCTTAACCGGCTCTAGTAGACCTTAGTAATATCACGGGTAAAACACTAGTAACTCGCCTGTGGGTTAACAGCAACATAATAATAGAGGAAATGGCTAGAACTATTAGCCGCCTTTTAAATAATATAGTACTAGGACTAGATGGGATTCTAAATAAGGCCCTAAAAACCTATGGGCCACTTATAGCACCTTAGCTTATAGATATAGCTAGAGTATGCTTTGCTATAGGCTACTACCTATAACTTGGAAGATCTATAATAACAGTTATTCTATAAAAAGAAGGTAAAGCAGATTACTTAATCCTAGAAAGCTACTACCCTATTACCTTAAAAAACACCCTTAGTAAGATCTTAAAAAGGGTAATAGCGAAACGCATAGCAGATATAGTAGAGGAATACGCCCTACTACTATAAAGCTAAATAGGGGCAAAAAAGAACCGCTTAACACTATTAGCACTTACGCTACTCGCTACCACTATTAAATCTGTATAGGCGATGCGAAAGGACTTTATAGTATTAATGCTTAGCTTAGATATTAGTAGTGCCTACAATAATATACCCTATAAGCGTCTCCTATATATCCTTAGGGCAAAGGGCTTCTTAGAATAGATTATATAATTTATCTAAGGGTTTATAGGCTAGAAAGAAATATTACTAGTCTTTAGCGGATACTAGAGCCCCCCTATTGCAGTAGTAATAGGAATACCATAAGGATTACCCCTCTTACCTATACTCTTCCTTTTCTTTATAAGCAACCTACTTAACTCCTTTAAGGAAGGGGCGACCTAGGGGATAGGCTTTATTAATAATATAAACCTAATTATATACGGGCCAATAGCCGTAAAGAATTACAGAATACTAGAGAAAGCCTATAACACTTATATAGAATAGGTAAAACGTTATAGAGTTTAATTCTTACTAAAGAAATACCAGTTAATCTATTTTATAAGAAAACGCAACTAATCTGTAGATCTCTAGCATATAATTTATATTTAAGGCTTTAGGGGTTAACTAGTTTAGGGCCTAAGGGTATTAGGAGTATAAGTAGACAGTAAGCTTTAGTAGAGCGTATATATAGCATAAGCGGCCCGTAAAGGCTAAGCACAGTTTATCGCTTTATCTAGGATTATTAACTCTATATAGGGTCTATACTTCTAGAGGTCACGCCTACTATATATAGCAGTTGTCCGGCCAACTATAATATATAGATCCAGTATTTGGGCCATTAGAGAAACTAAAAAGGGCCCCCCTAAATTACTCCTTAAACTACTTTAAAAGGTCTAGACAGCCTACCTTTAGAGTATTACAGGCGGGTATAAGCGAACGGCTATAGTACTGCTTAAGAAGGAATTTAATATTCCCCCCCTATAGTTATATATTAAAGCCGCTATAATATAAAGAACGCAAAATAAACGTAACTCTAATGTTATAAAGTATATTAAGACACGCCTAAGTAAACTATAGAGGGACCTTAGGGTGCCCTGTAGGAGAATAAACTAACAACCCTAAAGTAGGGAAGAGATATTAGAGAAATAGGTAAAAAAAGCAGAAGAAGAATAGTGCTGCTTTAGGGCCTAGGCCTATATAGAGAAGAAAGGGAGACGTATAAGAGGTTAGCAAAGATAATAGTAAGATAGAAAAAGGAGCTAAAGTAGAATATATAAGAACGTTAGGAAACTATCTACCGTAATATAATACTAGTTAGACTAACGCTAGAGAGGTAAATAGGAGTTAAAGGTATAGAGGCTAACTTAGGCAAGATGAACCTAAGCTATAGTATAGTTAATGCTATAGGGGGTAAATACCTAAGGGCTCTAAGAAGGCTTAATAAAGGCAGAAAATATAATAGCAATACTCTTAAGAACAGAAATAATAGGACTAAAAGATTGGCTTTACTAGGTGGGTGTCCTAGTAGGTAGCCTAAGATGTAAATATAGCTGGCTAAGACAGACACTAAAACATATAATACTGCTATGCCCCCTACATACTAATTAAGAAATAATACTTTTAGTAGCTGGCATAGAGAACTATAATACACTACTCTTAATATAAAAAGGCCTTAAGGCAGTTACCTAGTGGCTTATTAGTTAAAATATGCTAAATTAGTTCTGGGTTATAAGGGAAATAGTAATAGAAGGCAAGGGGGCAAGTAGTAGGTACCCCCTAGTAACTCTATAGTAGTAAAGTAATAGTTTATAATACTAGCGTGTCCATAAGCTTGTTACGGCAGCAGTGGTTCCTAAGGAGGTTAAATAGTAAGGTAGTAGAGCACTATAGGTGACTTATAGGCGCTAAGTAGGCGAGTCCTAAAAGGCGGGGAGATGGATTATAGGGTTTTTTCATTTATAGAGTTTTCTCCCTATATATAAATAAGNAGTAGTCTATATGGGCCTAATAGGGATCTAAATCGGACGTTAAGCAATGAATTATTATTATTATTATTATTAGATATTAATTGTGATTTTATTTAAGGCCTTATATATTAAATTTTTTTGGTTATATAAAAACTAAATCGCCATATAGCTTAGTAGTATTAAGGTAAGGTAACTACCTTAATTTAATTTAAATCTATACCTACAGGATAAGATTATATAGGTGTATATTAAGACTCCCTTATAGGGGGTGGTGCGAATACCGTAGCGACGTCTAATTCGTGTCCCCTACCTCACTGTCTACTTAATTAAGCAATCAATTACACGGCTAATGAGGTCGATTCTTGCAGGGAACTAAAATTAATCTTTTTTAATTTTTGATTGTTTTTAATTTTTAATCGTTTTTAATTTTTAATTGTTCCTAATTTTTAATTGTTCTTAATTTTTAATCGTCCTTAATTTTTAATTGTTTTTAGATCTTATATATCTTGATTTTTAAAAGAGGGGGGGGGGGCTTGGCGGTAATGTAATGGCTCGGCGGCAATGTAATGGCTTGGCGACGATGCAATAGCTCGGCGACGATGTAATGGCTTAGTGACGCAATAAGGCTTGGCGCCGAATGATAGGAGGAAGAGGGTGGGCTTATGGTTACGAGGAAGTTATAAGACTTAGTAATGGTATTAAACTTTAAAAATCCTGTCCCGGGAGCTTAAGTGACGACCCTTATATAAAACGTTAATAATATTTAATTTTAAAACTTTAATACGGCAGATCTTTTAGGAATACCTATTATAAGCAGCTCCGAGTATAAAATCTAAAAGATTTAGTGGTGGTGTAGATATGGGAGGGGTTATATATTTGCGTTCCCGAATGTTATTACTTAATATGGTTTTTTAGCTTAGAAAACTAAAATCTCCTTAGGAAATTAACTCTAAAAAATTAATTACCCCCTACTAATATTATTAATATCTATAGTAGGGTTAAGCTAAGTTATAGAGGCCTTCCTTATATATATATTAAACACAGCATAAGGCGATAGCTTTAATTATGTATATAGGGGAAGTATAAACTATATCTTTTGGTTAGAAATCGTTACAATTGCCTAAAGGAAGTAGGCGTTAAAATGGTTAAATTTAAGGTTGCTTAGTTACTGCGGGACAGTTAAAAGATTTAATAGGAAATTTTTTCTAAAAATCAATTACCCCCCAGCTATATAAGTAATATTGGTGATATAATTAAGCTAGTTTATAGGGACCCTTATTATAAGTATATTAAGTATAGCGCGTAACGGCAGCTTCGCTAAAGGTAGTAAAGAAGGTAGGAGAAGGGCTTTAATTACGAGTTGTTATACTATTCTAAAGTTAATAAACTAAGTTTAATGGCGATATCTCTGGTTATATCTGGGTTAGTATATAATTCCTTAGTTAGGAAAAGCGTAATTAGAGAATCTAAATTGCTGCTATTTAGTTGCCTATAATACCTATAGTATTTTATCTACGACTACTTCTACGGAGTCCCTCGGCCTATATAATACTATCTTTATTTTTACCCTTACTCTTACCCTTACTCTTACCCTTGCCTTTACTCTTACTTTTACCTTTGCCCTTACTTTTACCCTTACTTATATTAGTAGCGCTCTTATTACCGCTTTATATATCCTAGCTACTCTACTCTTTATATTTAAGGGCTTTTTATTCTACTACCTTTATAGTGTTTTATATAGTCCTAGGGGACTATATATATAGTAAGTCGCTAGGATAGCCGCGCTTAGTTACTAGGCTTATTAGTAGTGGTAAGGTATCTAAAATAGAGAGGGGAGACAAGCTTAGAACGTGCAGTAGGTGAGATTTAGGTTCCGTCTATAGATGGTTAGCGCTAATGGCAACTATATACTATATAAATCTTACCTCCCTTAACCTTTCTAGTAAAAGCCTTAGCTTAGTCAGCTTATTTCTTATAGTTGGCGTTAGAGTTATAATATTATTATTATCCTGTTCTTCGTCGCCTATTATTTATATCACTTCCGGTAATACGTATTGCTATTATAATAGTTTTAGGTAGTAACTAATTTTGATTAATGCTTATCGATTCCCCTATTCTATAGGTGGAATTTAGTAGATTTTATAAGCTCGCTTAGCTTATGTAACTAACCCAATTAATTACAGACAACCTTGTTTAGACACTGGGAGTATTTAGTTTTTAATAGTGCTTAAAAACGCCTCCTGCTAAATTCTACTAAGTTCTACTAGGTCCCATTAAGTTCTGCCGAATTCTACTATATTCTACTAAATTCCATTAAGTTCTATTAAATTCTGCTATATTCCACTTAGATTCTGCCAAATTCTACTATGTGGTTGAAGTGACTAATCACGATTTTCTATGCCCGGCATGGAAAATCGCTATTGGCTCGCTTACTACTAGCGCCTTAGCTGCTAGCTCGATATCTTTACGTTCTCTATTTCTGCTTTAACGTCTTCTCTCTTTACCTACTTAGTAACCTATAGCTTAATTATATTCATATTAATTAGGTCCTTTAATGCCTAGCAAGGCTTTAATTTTATTATAGCGTCTATAGGGTTACTGCCTCTATCGATCTATTTAATCTCTACTATTTCTCTTCTCTTATACGATTGTCATAAACACATTAGGTTAACTATAAGTCGTTTCTCTTATATTATCCCGAGTTTGACTAGGCAGTTATATAGAGATTTTAAGTTGGTATAGAGGATAAGCGATAGTTATTCGAGTTGTAGGATCTTCTTAATAGTTGCTTTAATCATAGCTCCGGTGTTAAATCCGTGGGCTATTCTATATAGTTTGGATACTAAGACACTTTATATAACTCGTTTGTATTTAATAGATAACTAATAGAGGATATTAGCCCTATTGTCCTTGTCCGCGAGTATAATGATAAAGCCGATCTAAGAAGAGAGGTCGTAGTTATTGGTAAAGGACGAGTTCGTGAATATTATTAGTTTAAGAGTGCTTATATTAAGTTGTACGAAGCGAAGTCCTTAGGAGGGATTATCAATTTACCATTGTAGCCGCTTGTTAAGCTACTTCGTATATTCTTCCTTTGGGTTAATAACTTATGCTATAAAGGAGAGGTTAAAGGCAGCTTCTGGTTGATAGACTATAGCGATATAGGCTCCTCTTGCTCTTTGGGTAACGTACTAGTCCTTTAATATAACTACCTTATAGACTTCCCCTCTAGAGCTAGTTAGGTCTGTAGCCTTTATAGTAACCAACTTTAGGTTCTTGCATTAACGTTCCTAGGTAAGGGCTATTAAGTCCTTTTCTTACCTAATGCAGCCTCCGTTAAACTTAATTGGGGTATTTAGCGTAAGCTTCTCTCTCTCCTTTACTAGAAACTTTGCTTTCTAAAGCCTAGCTTCTTTAGCCTCCGCGAAGGTTTTATTAGTAAGAAATAGTGTATTATTAGTCTACAGTCCTACAATTCTAAAGCTATTGCTATTTGTGTATAATAAGTAGGGGTTATATATTAACTAGTTCATCTATAGCTTATTAAGGTGGTGGCGGTAGTATATATTAAACTAATAGTTGCTGGCTTCTGGGACACTATAGAGTAGTTTAATAACTTTCAGAATTGATCTATTCTTTAGTTTAAGTTCTGGTAATAGGCGTATAAAGAAGTCTCTATTTAGGTAGGTACTAGACTATATATAAGCTTATAAGATATCGCGCAGGTATAAAGAGGTTGGTCTTCTTTCATTTCCTTATAGGGTTGCTATAAGTGCTAGGATAATTCTCTAGCTAATACGTTAAATAGTTGGTGATTGTGTTAAGACTAGATCTTTACTATAGTCGTTATAGGCTTATATAACTAGTCTAGACTTCTTAAAGGCCTTATTTGTTTTAGCGTTCTTAATTTTGTTAATAAACTAGGAGTTAAAGATTCTAACTTCTTTTAGGACGTTTGCTGTATTAATAAACTTAAAGATGCCTTTTTTAAGTAAACCGTTTATTTCCTTGCGTCGAGACTTTGTAAATGACGGTAAGGTGCACTTGAGGGTTATAGTATTAGGTTTCGTTAGGCTGTCGTTAATAAATATTAATACGTCTACGATGTTTTGCTGGGACTTTGTTAGCGATTATTGTGTCCGTTTTAATCTTTAGAGGGGTATAGTAGTTGTTGGTTCCTTAGTTAATTCCTTAGTCAGTTCCTTAGTCGGTTCCTTAGTCGGTTCTTTAAATAGCTCCTCCTTTAGTTCCTTATTGGGTTCTTTTAGTTTAGGTTATAGGTATGGCTTTACTATTATGGTCCTAAAGTTAGTAGGTCTACTAGGGAGTTATACCTTATATATTTCTCCGTTAATTCTAAGTAACTTAAATGGGCTAGTCTATTTGCCGCTTTATCTAGTATTACCTTTACGCTATATAAGCACGTTTAAGTTAAGGGGGAGGTTGTGGATTGTGGTAACGGATAGACTATTTCGTTGGTTTAGTGCATTGTTAACTTGCTTCTTTACCCTAATCCTTATAATCTCCTCCATTGCCTTCTTTATAGCTGCCGCTCGCTATATAATAGAGGGTGCTAGTAGGTCAAGTTCGCTCATTTAAGGGTAGGTACTGAAGATGAGAAGTGTTAGGACTAAGCTATCTAGGCCAGCTATGTTATTAGCGGCCTTTACCGCTATTTATAAGGCTAGTTTTTTGGTTATTTCTAAGTCCTATAACTCCTTTATAATTATCTAGTATGCTTAGCGTAGTATTAGATAAGCTCTTTCTACTATTCTAATAGACCAGTGAGCTTCTACTAGGACGCTCTTGGTTAATATAGCTATTGCCATAGCGTGCTATTAAAACTCCTTGCTTGCGAAGTTCTTCCTAGCATTATAGGTAATGTAGTTAGGTGGTCTAATGTAGGTGTTAATCCAATATAGTTGTAGGATGTCCTAGGTATGTTTTGCGGAGATATTACGTAGCTATCTCGCAGCTTAAAATCTGGTAGCTTTATTAATTACGTGGAGAATAGGACTCCCGTTGATATATATAATATTAATAAAAATGGAATGGTTAAAATCGGAATCTTAGTCTTCTTATAGTGTGAATTTAAACCGTCTGGGAGACTTGCTGTATTTTTAGCAGTAGGAATAGTACTTAGTGAGGTAGTCGATGGCCTGCTTGTTAATATTATCGTGGCTAAAGCGTTCTAGTACCTTATATAGCTTGTCTGCCAATAGGTGTCCAAAGCGACGGTGGAGTCGGCGGAGTTTAGCGGTGGTTAGGTAGTAAGGGTTTTAATTAAATAAGTAGGTTATAAATAACTGTAGTAACTCTTTCTATAATAGGAAGGGGTAACCAAATCGGCGAACTACTGGTACCGATTTTGTTGGGGTAACTAGGACGTTCTTAAGGTTATTATAATAGACCTTTAGTATATCTATATCTGCGAGGCATAGTAGGAAGGGTGTGTCGGCCTTTATAATGTAAAACTCAACGTTGCTAATTGGTATATTAACTATGACGGAGTTAATAGAAGAGGTAGAACTAATGCCGAACTGGACGTTAATAGCGCCAGCCTTTAAGGTATCGATAATGGTATTATAGGTCTTTCTATATGCGAGGTATTATCTATAACCTGCTATTAATCTCTTTAAAGCTCTAGTATTAATTATTACTCTATAGAACTTGTCGGATATATACTAGCTAGTAGTAACGTAGGCAAATAGGTCTAGGTTATTATAGTAAGCAATTAAATTAGTGCTGGTAATTGCATAGGTAAAGGGTCGGTTTGCTAAGTCAGTTATAGTATTAATGGCTCCTTCGTACTATATCGTTCCGAAAGAGGTAAGGAACAGTTTAGTCTGTTCTTAAGTTAGAGATGCTGTTAGTAACTCAATATTAATTATAAGAGCTTCTATTGCCTCGTTAATAAATTCTAAGTTAAGTTTATTACCATCGTTATCTGTTCCCTCGTACTCGGCAATATACTATTAGGTATATCTATTAAAGCGGCGGTTAAATCTGTCCTTAAACTTCTTCTTTAATTTATTACGTTCTTCTCTAAAGTATTTAGATAACTAATAGCCTTCTTTATTGCAGATAAAGTAGCGCTTCTTTAGTAATGCATATCGGCTAGATGAGGATAATTGTGTTCTATGAGGTGATCGAGGGTATTATCTGTGGTAGCGGCGGTCGGTAAAGAAGGCTTAGGGGTTCTTACTATTTAACTTTTTAAATATTGTGATAGAGGATCGTAAGTCATTAATTAGGCTAGTTAAGCTATTAGAAGGTTTAAAGCAGGCATATTAATACGCTAGTAACTCCTAGTAGGCGTTAATAAGCTTATTATAGAGGAACTTGTCTATATATAAATCTGGGTCGAGACCATACTAGAGGTGTCTTAGTTCTTTAATAAGTAGCTGTAGGCAGTCTAAGGTTAATTTTCTAGTATTCTCGCTCTTGCCTATTATGGACTTTAGAGTTATTAAGTTCCATTATCCTAATATACCGCGTCTGTATTTAGGTCCCTTAAAGTAATTATATATAGCGTCGTAGATTTAGTTAAATAAAAGGGTTAGGGTAACGTTTTTAAGGTTAGTGTAGTAGTAGTTAAGTGCTAGACCGCGTAGCATTGTAGGGTAGGCTTTAACCTTAGCTTCTTAGGGTACGTCGGCTCTGCTATAGAGGTCGTGGAAGATAGTGAGTTTAAAGTTAAAGTTGTCATCTTCTTTGCTGTACTTATTGTCTTCCGTGTACATCTTTATAAGGTTTATTAACTCCTTACTAAAACCCTAGTTTTAACTCTGCCCCCTAGGTGGTTCTAGTTATAGGGTTAAGTTAATATAATTAGGTTTCTGTTATAGGGGTGGTGTAGGGGTAGGTTGGGGTGTAGTGGGTGGTATTGTAAGTAGGGTAGGGTTTGTGGCTGGTGAGATTGAGATTAGGGTTTCGATGGTACTGGTGCTGGCGAAGTTGTTCTTAAGGAGGTAGTTAATTCGTCCTAAGGTAAACTTTCCTCCAGTTACCATATGCTCCTTAATCTTAGGCTTAGTCTATTTTATAGGGTCTTCTTTTTATAAGGTGTTAAATAGCAATTCGGGGACTGTAGTATTCCTATGCTTCCTTATCTATACGCTATTAGTCCGTAGGAACGTTCGGAGCTTTTAGATACCAATTTAGTTGCAATCCTTAAAGATTTGTATTATAAAGTTTTGGAAATCTTCCTTATAGACCTCCTATAGTTTATCGTCCTTAAGGTTATACACTTCGTATTCTAGGATCTTAAACTTCACAAATTTATTAATATCCTTTGTGGTGGTTTCGTTAGACTATAAGTCAATACCTTTAGGCCATTTCTCCTGTCCTGCGTCGACTTATACCCTAATGTCTGATATGTCAATTCTTATCTCGTAATTCTTGTTAAGTTCAATTTTGGGTTCTAAACGCGTAATAGACGCGAGCTAATTAAAATGCGTAATAGATGTGAACTAAGGGCCTATTAGATAGGGGTTAGTTCTTTAAGTACCTAAGGGCTGTATATAAAGAATTAAGGGCCTATTAGATAGGGGTTAACTTTTTAAGTATACGTTAACTAATACTCCTTAACGTAATCTAGGTAGTATAAAATGCGTAATGGACGCGAACCGAGGGCCTATTAAAAGGGGTCGGTTCCTTAAACACCTAAGGGCTGTATATAAAAAATTAAGGGCCTATTAGATAGGGGTTGACTTTTTAAATACACGTTAACTGATGCTCCTTAGCAAACGAGATTGGTAGAGGCCTTTAGTAGGGACTAATCGAGCTCGTCTTTCTTTATAGGTGGTATATCTCCTAATCTGTAATTACTAATTAGTGTCCGTATTACTTCCGGTAATACGTATTGCTATTGCAATAGTTTTGGGTAGTAACTAATTTTGATTAATGCTTATCGATTCCCCTATTCTACAGGTGGAATTTAGTGGATTTCGTAAGCTCGCTTAGCTTACGTAACTAACCCAATTAGTTATAGACAACCTCGTTTAGACACCTATATTATTTTAGCCCATCCTATCTCTATTGGTAACTCTATAAGTAGTAATTTACCCTATAGAGAGTTTAAGATTTTTATAACCTCCTTTAAAGGTATAGGTTTATTAGCTTCTTTTAGAGCTAAGCGTATAGGGCTATTTAACTAGGAATCTATATTGTCTACCTCTACTTAAATTTTCTTAATTATATTTTGTCTTTTTATGCGTAATGGTAGGTATTAGGGTATACTTTCTTCTTACTGAGAGATTAGTGCGTTACGGTCTCTCTAGCTTATTGGTGTCTATAGAAGTTCCTTTACGCGTTCTATATTATATTAAATAATAACAACGTATATTATATACCGGTATAGTAGCTTTTTACTAATAATGTTAAAGTTCCTAAGTGCCTTAGAAAGTCGAATATTAGACTCCTAACTTTTTACTAGATGTGGTATACTATTTATAATTTTAAGGTCCTATCTAGGAGCTAGGACTGTCTTAATGTACTTTAAGTATTTAATCTAATACTTAAGAGCCTTTTTGTTAACCTATTTGAGCATTAATTCTAGTAGAGGATTTTAATTGTCCTTAGCTATAGGAAGATTATAATTAACTATAACTACGGCCCACTGTCCTATATATATGGGATTAGATTATAAGGCTAAGGGCTAAATATAAACGTACCAGTAGGCTTTACTTTATTATTATAGTCTTAGTTATTAGTAGGACTTATCCCTTTAGAAAATAAGCTCCAGATAATATATAACTTAATATTAACGGCAATATTATCTAGTGCTTAAGGAGGAACTGGTCGCTGCTCCCCCTATGGTGCCGGCATAACAGTGTTTAATCTGGCTCTACCCCGACTAATGCCCACACCTATATATTAGACTGGCATCCGGCGAACGTGGTTATTAAGTAATGCACTTCTGGCGGCTGCTACTACGCTAGAGTTAGGTCGTGGAATACTAACTTAGCTGCTTATTTTACGAGCAATTGATTGCGAGCGGTCTACTAATAGTATGCTTTGTACTGTGGTAGCAGGAGTTACGGTCCTACTATTGCTACTAGGCGTAGTAACGAGAGCACCTATACTTGCTGGATTAAAGTTATTATTAGAGAGACCGCGTGACTTTCTTAATTCTTGAGCTGGATCTGTTTAAGCCTATGCCCGCATTAGCGATCCTGTGTTTAGGGCGGGATTAATAGCACTATAAAATGGACAGTTAGCGAGATGGATAAATGTAATATTATAAGCGGTATTTAAAAGAGGTAGATAAGAGTATATAGAGGACCAGAATGGAGTCATTAAAAAGCTACTTAATTAGTATAATAATTGATTTTATAACCTAGGGCCACTCTACACTTTTATATAATTAGCTCTGTAGCGTCCTATACGCCCCTATCCGTAAGAGGCAATCTGTTATCTACTATGACACTACTGCCTTCTTGGTTAAGCCTGTTAACGTCTATGCCTACATCTCGTAGTGCTTGTTTGTATTTACGTGACCGTTTGTAGTTAGCGAACTGCGGAGGATCCTTAAGCTCCCCTAACTTAGGGAGGGTTCCTTCCTATATATGTATGCTTACCGCTACTTTTAGTTAAAGGTAAGCCTTGTAATAAACACGCCTACTACTCGGATCGTTTGTACTAAAGTTAGTGCTAGAGACTTTGCTATCCGGAAAGCCTAATTTAATAAGTATAGCTTTGCACTACTAAAATGTATCCTCTAAAAGATACTAGTTAATCTCTATACGGGATTAGTTAGCACTGTATTAGTTCTATAAAGAGGTTTGTATACTAATATTATTAACTATATCTATAAAGGACATTATTATATCCTTTAGTACTGCGTATCTATAGTCTGTAGTATTAGTAGCCTCTAAATATATATAATTTCTAAGAGGCTGACCAGATATACTATTTGGGCGATTTAGCTGCTTATAAATATTATAGAGGTTTTATAATTTATAAAAATCCTAAAGCTTAGTTTGAATAATAGGTATATAGATAGTAAGTAAGGTAATTTAATTATATATAGAGAACTTATTCCAGTTCCCTTCTTGCTTAAGTTTAATAAAATATTCCTAGAGTATTCTTATTAACTAGGCCTTCTGTATAGGATATAGACGGCTTACTCTCTATTGCTTTAAAGCACCGCGTGTTATATATACCCACTAGGATTTAATCCTCTAATTTATAACACTTATGCTAAATATAAACGTATATGCGAATGATATATCTTCTCTAGTAATAGGCTCCCTAGTATCTTTATTGACGTAGTCGTCGCAGAGGAGCTGCGCGAGCTAAAAGTGATAATCTGCTACTATATAAGTCTCACTACCGTGGTTAGAATATAGTAGCTCTGGCTAAGCACCTAGTGCCTTTACTGTTCTTATATACTGCTTAACGACGCTTACGCCTAAATGGGCTATAATGGAATAGTGGAGCCAGACTATATAGCGTGAGTAGGCGTTAATTGTAGCGTATATTTGTATACTAAACCTCTCTAGTTTATAATAAGTGTTAATTGACTATAGGTAGTTCGGCCTAGGTATAATGTACTCTCTATAACGGCGATTAAGGCGGTACTTTTAGGCTGCAACTCCTTTAGGATTAAGCTCCTTTACTATATAAAAAAGTCGGTTCCTATACTATAAGGATTAGTATAAATTATAAGGCTAGGAAGTACAAGCTTACTAAGATATATTATAATACCTTAATTGAAAGTATATATAGAGGAAGCTCTTCCTATATAAGCCTATTATACCCTTATTAAGCTCCTCTTAAATAACCCGCCTAAGCTTATCGTTTATTGCGTTGATATTCTCTATATTAAATCTGTAAGGAAGGCCTAGTATTTTATATAGACGTTTTAGCGCCTGGGGTAGTATCTTATAGCCTTCTTGCTTTAGAGTAAGGATAATGTTAGCGTTACTAAAGGCGTAATTAAAAAATAAGATTATAACTTTACTTTATAGGATAGGGTCTTAGTAGTTAATACGCGGGCTATATTAAGAGGAATTCCACTATTAAAGATTTCGTTTAAGCGTTTGTTTAGAAAGCTGTACCCCACGGTTATAAAAGAACTTAATGATATTGTTAACAGTATACTACTTACGGAGCTATAAGATCTCGTCGCGATAAGATTGGTAGTTAATAGATGGAGGTATGGTGGTGCGACGGACGGATAAGTACGGGGAGTAGAGGAAGTGTTAGAGCTTGGATGGATTTTTTTAGGTTCTAAAATTAAGGCGTCTTAGACACCGCGGTAGATCCTTTAGATTAGATAAGATTTACTATAGTAACTAAGACGCCTTAATTTTAAATAGTAACTAAAACTCCTTAATTTTATAATTACTTTAAAGATAAATAAATATATATATATTATTTTAAATTAAAATTAAAATACTACTTAATATAGCCTTATTACTTAGTATATTAATTAAAGGTAATAAAATAAAAGAAATCTATATTGAATTTACTAAATCTATCCTTATTATTAATAATTAAATATAATAAATATTTATAAAAAAAAAGAATAAAAAAAATATAAAGTTGCCTTTAAGTAGTTATAAATATTATTATTATAATTTTTATAGTACTAATAAATTAATAAACTCTTTTCCTTAATAATAATAGTAGTAAAAAGCTTATACTATAGTTATATAATTGCTAATTAATTCTATTTAATAGTAATAATATAGATACTTGTCGGTATACTCGCTTTATTAACGTGCACGAATATCACTTATAGTGGTACGTATGCGGTGTTGAAGTTAGTAGTTAATTGTTTTTTTTTACTAGAAGTAAGGGGTTGCTCCAAGGTCAGGTTAGCTAACCTCGCTACGTGGTCCCGTGACCACGTCACATAATTAACGTTCCGACACTAGAGCAACTCTAAAAAGAAGACTAATCTACACTTCAAAGTCAAGTCTACTTCTAGGCTATTCGTAGTATATACGCAATAGCGACTTTCTGCCAAATTCTGCTATATTACCAAATTCTGCCAAATTCTAACATATTACCGAATTCTGCTGAATTCTGCCATAATACCGAATTCTGCCAAATTCTGCCAAATTCTGCCGAACCTAACTTCTGCTAACCAATTAGGATTTTCCATCCCTAGGATGGAAAATCGCTATTAGCTTACTTAGTACTAGCGCTAACACTAAACTAAAGTTAAATCCGTTCGCTTAACCCACCCTACAGCCCGTAATTTAACTTAATTTGTATTAATAAGCTATAATAGTGCCGTATAGGGCTTACCCTTTATTATAGCGTCCGTAGGGTTAGTATCTCCATTAATCTACTTAACTTTAGTAATCTGTCTTCGTTTATAAGCTTAGCGAAGGCACATTATATCAATTATTAAGCGTTTTTCTTGCGTAGTTTCTAGTTGGATAAAATAGTTATATAAAGACTTTAAATCAGTATAGAGAACAAGTGGCAAGTTAACCTGTAAGACCTTATCTAGCGTGGATTTAATTGCAGCGCCTATGTTAAAACCATACGCTATGCCGTACAACTTTAAGGCTAATACACTCTTAGTAACTCTTTTGCACTTAACTAAGGACTAGTAAACAATATTTGCCTTATTTAAGGCGTCTGCTAGTATAAGTACGTAGCCAATTTGCAAAGATAAGTCCTTATTGTTGGTAAAGGAAGCGTCTATAAATACTAGGAGTTATAAGGTATTAACGTCTAGCTTAATAAACTTTAGGCCTCTATTTACGTTCTTAATCTACCAGCTTAATCGCTTATTAAGACTCTTTATATTATCTTTAACTAGGTTAATTACCTAGGCAGTAAAGGATAGGTTAAATAAGGCCTTTAGCTAACAGACTAAGGCAATATAGGCTCCTTTAGCGCGTTAAGTAATATACTGGTCCTTTAGCGTAAGTAGGCTATACGTAACTCCTCTGGAGCTAGTGCTATCTACTAGCATAGTATTAACCACACTAAGGTTCTTACACTAGCGCTTTTGTATTAGCATAATACTCCCGTCTTATATTAATTAAATAAGTCCTTCGTTAAACTTAATTAGTATATTAGTAGTCAATTACTCTCGCTTTTTAGCCATAAATTTAGCCTTATATAGTTCGCTTTGTTTAGCCTCTATAAAGGTATTATCTGCGAGGAACAGTATATCGTTAGTCTGTAGGCCGACAATTCTAAAAGGCTTATCGCTATAGAGCAAGTAAGGGTTATACGTGGACTGGTCTATTTGCAGCTAATTAATATAGTATAAATAGTAGGTCTTAAACCAGTAGTTTTTAGCTTTAGGTACTTTGTAAAGTGGCTTTACAACCTTTAGAACGGAGTCCGTATTAATTCCCAATTGTTTATTTAGCTTATATAGTAGTTATACATAGAACTCGCGGTTTAGGTTCGTAGTGGACTAAACGTAGGCTTATAAGATATCTTGGAGGTAGAGTTATATCTACGGTAGCATAGCAGCAATACAGAGAATTAGCCGCTAGCTAACCTATTAAATTGTTAGTAACTAAGTAAGGACTAGCTCTTTCTCTAAATTATTATAGGCCTATATAATAAGTCGTGATTTCTTAAAGGCTCTATTAGTTCCCTTATTCTTAATCTTATTAATAAACCATAAGTTAAAGAGTCTAACCCCCTTTAGCATATCGCGTAGCTTAATAATCTTAAAGACACCTTTCTTGAGTAGGCCTATGACCTCCTTTTATTATAAAGCGCTAAATTAGGTATTATTATCATTCTATAAGTAAATAGCGATATCAGTAATATCTGTAATATCACCCGTAAAAGCACCTATATCTATTATAGCGTCTATAGTAGCCGTGTCTGCAATAGCTGTAAGTAATAGGTATTTACAGGGGCAACCTATACCTCGCTTTGGTGGTAGCTATAGTTCGGCTTTAGATAACAATTAAGGTTCAGCTAGTAAAGGTACTAGTTTAGCTAATTTAATAGGCTCTTGTGGTTCGACTAGGTCTTATAGGTCCAATAAGTAAAATTTCACAACCATAGAGCGGAAGGTCATAGGCCCATTTAGTAGCTTCACGGTGTAGGTCTTACCGTTAACGGTAAGTAGCGTATATAGCCCATCCCAATAACCACTCTGGCCAGTATTGCCTTTTTTCCAGACTAAGACAGGTGAACTAGGTGGGAGGCCGTGAATAGCGTCAGTTCGTGGTCCGTTTCGCATATTAAGAGCGTTAGTAATCTATTGTTCAGCTTATAGCTTTTAGATTTCCACTATTGCTTTCTTAATAGCCGCAGCTTGCTATATAACTAAAGGTAATAGCGCGTCCAATTCAACTATTTAGGGGTAGGCTCCGAAGACTAGGAGTATAGGGACTAGGCCTTCTAGGCTAGCTATGTCATTAATAGCTTTAAAGGCCATTTATAGGGCCATCTCCTTGCTAATTTCAGGGATTTTAGTCGTAATAATTTAGTAGGCTCGTTGTAGCGGACTATAGTAGCGCTCTACCATTCTAATAGAATTGTGTGATTCGACTAGAACTGACTTTGTGGTTACTCCCATAGTGGCAGCGTAGTGCTTAAACTCCTTACTAACAAAGTTCTTTCTGGCGTCTATAGTGATTAGGTCTAGTGGTCCTAAGTAGCTATTAATCCAGCACATCCGTAGAATATCCTAAGTATACTTGGCGCTAATATCTTATAGCTATCTGCTAGCTTAAAATCGAGTTACTTCGTCAACTATGTGTAGTAGGGGGGAGCCGCTAATATATATAATATCGACGATGATATTATAATTAAAATTAACGTCGTCTTATAGGGTAAAGCAAAATCTACCTAAAGATCTACTATACTTCTAGCAATAGTGGCAGAGTCTGGTTAGCTCTTTAATAGCGGATCTATTAGTGTTATAGCCGTGGCCAGCCTTATTAAGAAGCTTTTACAGTCTATTAACTAATGGGTGACCAAATTAATGGTATAGACGTTGTAGTTCTACGTTAGTTAAGTAGCAAGGGTTTATATTAAAAGACTTAACTAAATAAGACTATAAGGAGAAGCTCTATAAGAGAAATGGGTGGCCAAATTGTCTAACTACTGGCACCCTTTTAGTGCGAGTGATAATAACGTCCTTTAGGTTATCGTATTTAATATAAAGTCTATCCATATCTACTAAACAAAGTAGGAAGGGAGTATCTGCTTTAATAATATGGAATTATACCTTGCCTATAGGGCTGTTAATGTTTATGGTTTTAATAGATATAAAGGCTCCGATCCCGAATTGGATAGTTACTTGGCCCTTAGTTAACGTGTTAAAACTTATAGACTTATCTACGGCCTGTAGAGCTTAAAATTAACTATAGCTAGCTATAGACTTATGTAAAGCACCTATATTAATTATAATTCCTATAAAGACCGTTGAGGTATATCGTGACGCTGTAGCTATAGCCGTACTATAGGCAAATAGGTTGGTCTCCGTGTAAGGTTCTATAGTAGACTCCGTGGTAAGTTCTAAAGCCGTAAGCAGGTATATATAAGCCTTATTAGCTAGTTCTACGCTTATAGAGGTTGCTTCCTCTATAGTAAGTGTTCCAAAGGTAGTGATATAGGTAGAACTATTGTTAGATTCTCCGGTATTGCTTTTAGAGTCGTTAGCGTTGTATATATAGGCTTTAAAGTCTAAGTTATCCTCTTTATCTCTTTTATAGACGGCAACGTATTATTTAAAGTAGTTATTAAAGTTGCCCTTATTGCGGCCCTTAATATTAATAAAACGTCTCTTATAGTCGTCTCTAGACTAATTACGCTCCTCCTCTATATGTTTCTATAAACGGCAGTCCTCCTTCTTACAGACGTAGCACTTGGCCTTTAGTCTACCGTTGGTTCTATAGGGGCGATTACTGCCGTAGCGATTAGTGTTTCGGTCTCAATTCTGGTTATTTTGGTAATAGCGTTAATCTATAAAGAAGGCTTAATAAGACAATCTTATTAAGGCCTATAGGGGGTATTCTTTTTCCTATATAATAATAGAGGATTATAGCTTACTAATTAACTAAGAGAGGTCTTCTAAAGGGTTAAAGACAGTAATACGGTATGCTAGTACTCTCTAGCAAGCAGTAACTAGCTTATTTATAAGAATACGGTTTATATGGAAGTTTAGGTATAGTCCGTAGCGTTACTTTAGCAGCTTATCTATAAGTAGTTAGAAGTTCTAATAGATTAACTTATTAGGGTTCTTATCTATAACTCCTTAAAGGGTTATACTATTCCACTCCGTAAGATTCTTATAGTAATATTCTAGCCCTTTAAAAAACTATTGTATGTAGTTATAGGCTTTAGTAAAAGGTCTTAACTTAAGGTTGCTATTATAGTAGTGGTCCTAAGTAAGCCCTTTTAGTATACTAGGGAATGCCACTATATAGCCTTCTGGTGGTAAGCTAGATCTCTTACAGATGTTATAGAAGATAGTTAGCTTAAAGTTAAAGCTGTTGTTAACTCTATCGTACTTTTGGTCGTCTGTATAGATCTTTACAATTATAGCTACCTCCTTACTATATCTAGATCCTTACTTAGGTCCTTACTCTATACTAGGTATAGCTGGTTCGGGTGGTATATATATATATGGCTACTGCGGTTACTATAGCTGCTATAGTTGCTGCTCTCTTAGCCATAGCAGTTGGTTAATAAGAGCGTGGATTTAGTTGTAATTGGAGGATTAAGGACCGGAAGGGGTAGCGAGGTTAGTAGGGGTAGTAATTAGAGTAGCTGGCGGTGTAGCAATTGGAGTAGATCTAGGGGAAGTAGTAGGGGTAGCGGGGGCAGCGACTGGGGTAGCTGGCGGTGCTGTAATTGGGGTAGCTGGCGGTACAGCAACCAAAGTAGCTGGTGATATAGCGGCTAGAATAGCTGGTGGAGTTGGTGGAGTACCTAGTAATAGGGCTAAAGGTGTAGCAAGCTTATCTAAGGTTAAATTAAGTCGGTCTTATAGAGTTGTTATAATTATTGGCTTTACCTCTATAAGGGCCGCAATAAGCTCCTCGTCCGTCCATTTATAAAACTCTTCTTTATAAGCGACATCCGTCAGCACCTTACTAAGGGTGTGCCTCTTATCTTACTTAATAATGTATACTCCTCTTTTAACTAGGTAGTTATGGATTCCCGCTCTAGTTTCGGATTATACTTATTTAAAGAGCTCTAGCGTAAAGTCTTTAAAGTCTTCCTAATACACTGTCCACAGTAAAAAGTCTATAAGGTTGTGCCGTGTATATAGATGCATCTTAGTCTCTATATACTCCACTAGATTGTTATCTATAGCCGTCTCTAAGTTAATTCCGTAGCTATATTTAGCAATTCTTTCCTTCTAGTCAATTTCTATATTATCGTGTCTTTATGTATAAGGGTAGTTGTTATTTAGAAGTTAAGGTTAAGGTTAAGGTTAAGGTTAGGGGTATAAAGGTAAGGGTGTAAGGGTATATACGTGTCCCCTTAACAAATCTACAGTTTTTAAAGATTAAAGACTAAAGACGATTCTTAGCAAAGATACGGTCCTCTAGGCGATCTTATGCGTCAGCAGTTAAGTTAATACGTGGTCTTAAGCTTTAAGGTCCTCTAGGCGATCTAACACATTAACAGTTAAGTTAATATGTAGTCTTAAGCTTTAAGGGGTAACGTAGCTCTCTCTAAGTAAAGATACAATTCTCTAGGCGATCTTACGCGTCAGTAAGCTAATACGTGGTCTCAAGCTTCGAGGGTAACGTAGCTTTCTCCTTCAACTAAAATAGGGCGATAGCTCTGCGATTTAATGCGTTAGCAGTTAAGCTAATGCGTGGTTTTGAGCTTTGCTATTGCGTATTTCCTAATCTATACATCTACTAATTAGTGTTGGTATACTCGCTTTATCAACGTGCACGAATATCACTTATAGTGGTACGTATGCGATGTTAAAGTTAGTAGTTAATTGTTTTTTTTTACTAGAAGTAAGGGGTTGCTCCAAGGTCAGGTTAGCTAACCTCGCTACGTGGTCCCGTGACCACGTCACATAATTAACATTCCGACAATACTATAATAGGTATAAAATAATATATAAGCTATAATATCTTTTTTATAACATTCTTTATAGAGCGTTTTATTTAAATTTATTTCATCCTTTAAAATACCTACTAATCCCTATTCTTTACTTTTAAATATACCTCTTACTACTTTACTACTTAATAGTCCTATTTATAGTAATATTAAATAATTTAATAATTATAGCGCTTATATTAAATAACTATAAAGTTATTATTTAACTTTTACTTAAGTCTTTATTAAAGCAGAGTTAATTTTAGTTAATAAGTACTATACTTTTAAAATACTTAAGTATATACTACTTTATAATAATATAAGCTATATAAGGCCCTATAGAATTAGTTTAATATATAAGCCATTTAGTTATATAATAATAATTTATTACTTAACGTCCAATTTGGATCCCTATTAGGCCCACGCGGACTACTCCTTATTTACATATAGGGAGAAAACTCTATTTAAGAAAAATAAGAAAACCCCGTAATCTATCTCCCCGCCTTTTAGGACTCGCCTACTTAGCGCCTACAAGTCGCCTATAGTGCTCTACTACCTTACTATTTAACCTCCTTGGGAACCACTGCTGCCGTAACAAGCTTACGGACGCGCTAGTATTATAAACTATTACTCTACTACTTGTAGAGTTACTAGGGGGCACCTACTACTCGCCCCCTTACCTTTTATTACCATTTCCCTTATAACCTAGAACTAATTTAGCACATTTTAACTAATAAGCTACTAGGTAACCGCCTTAAGGCCTTTTTATATTAAGAGTAGTGTATTATAGTTCTCTATACCAGCTACTAAGAGTATTATTTCTTAATTGGTGCATAGGGGGTATAGCAGTATTATATATTTTGGTGTCTATCTTAGCTAGCCATATTTATATCTCGGGCTACCTATTAGGACACCCACCTAGTAAAGCCAATCTTTTAGTCCTATTATTCCTATTCTTAAGAGTATTGCTATTATATTTTCTGCCTTTATTAGGCCTTCTTAGAGCCCTTAGGTATTTACCCCCTATAGCGTTAACTATGCTATAGCTTAGGTTTATCTTGCCTAAGTTAGCCTCTATACCTTTAACTCCCATTTACCTCTTTAGCGTTAGTCCAACCAGTATTATATTACGGTAGATGGTTTCCTAGCGTTCTTATATATTCTACTTTAGCTCCTTTCTCTATCTTACTATTATCTTTACTAACCTCTTGCGCGTTTCCCTTCCTCCTTTATATAGGCCTAGGCCCTAAAGCGGTACCATTCTTCTTTTACTTTCTTTACCTATTTCTCTAATATCTCTTCCCTACTTTAGGGTTGTTAGTTTATTCTCCTATAAAGCACCCTAGGGTCCCTTTATAGTTTACTTAGGTATGTCTTAATATACTTTATAACATTAGAGTTACGTTTATTTTATATCTTTTATATTATAGCGGCTTTAATATATAACTATAGGGGGGGAATATTAGATTCCTTCTCAAGCAGTGCTGTAGCCATTCGCTTATACCCGCCTATAATACTCTAAAGGCAGGCTGTTTAGACCTTTTAAAGTAGTTTAAGGAGTAATTTAGGGGGGCCCTTCTTAGTTTCTCCAATGGCCCAAATACTGGATCTATATATTATGGTTAGCCGGACAACTGCTATATATAGTAGGCGTAACCTTTAAAAGCATAGACCCTATATAGAGTTAATAATCCTAAATAAAGCGATAAACTGTGCTTGGCCTTTATGGGCCGCTTACGCCATATATGCGCTCCACCAGAGCTTGCTGTCTACCTATACTCCTAATACCCTTAGGCCCTAAACTAGTTAACCCCTAAAGCCTTAGATACGAATTATATACTAGAGATCTATAGATTAGTTGCGTTTTCTTATAAAATAGATTAGCTGGTATTTCTCTAGTAAGAATTAGACTTTATAACGTTTTGCCTATTCTATATAAGTATTATAGGCTTTCTCTAGTGTTCTGCAATTCTCTACGGCTATTAGCCCATATATAATTAGGTTTATATCATTAACAAAGCCTATCCCCTAGGTCGCCCTTTTCTTAAAGGAGTTAAGCAGGTTGCTTATAAAGAAAAGGAAGAGTATAGGCGAGAGGGGTAATCCTTATGGTATTCCTATTGCTACTGCGATAGGGGGGCTCTGGTATCCGCTAAAGACTAATAATATTTCTTTCTGGCCTATAAACCCTTAGATAAATTGTATAATCCATTCTAGGAAGCCCTTTGCCCTAAGGATATGCAGGAGACGCTTATGGGGTACATTGTCGTAGGCACCACTAATGTTTAGGCTAAGCATTAATACTATAAAGTCCTTTCGCATCGCCCATGTAGATTTAATAGTGGTAGCGAGTAGCGTAAGTGCTAATAGTGTTAAGCGGTTCTTTCTTGCCCCTATTTAGCTTTGTGGTAGTAGGGCGTATTCCTCTACCGTGTCTGCTATGTGTTCCGCTATTACCCTTTCTAAGATCTTATTAAGGGTGTTTTCTAAGGCAATAGGGCGGTAGCTTCCTGGGATTAAGTAATCTACTTTGCCTTCTTTTCATAGGACAACCGTCGTTATAGATCTTCTAAGTCGCGGGTAGTAGCCTATAGCAAAGCATGCTCTGGCTACATCTGTAAGCTAAGGTGCTATAAGTAGCCCACAGGTTTTTAGGGCCTTATTTGGAATCCTATCTGGTCCTAGTACTATATTGTTTAAAAGGCGGCTAATAGTTCTAGCCATTTCCATTTAGTTATATAGTAAATAACTTAGAGTACTTTAAAATAGATTGGTAATATTATAGCATTATAGTAAAGGCCTTACTTAATAGCTAAATTAGAAGGCGCTCTATATTATAATTGACTTATTCCCCCCCCCTTTTTTATATATTAAATATATATATTACTACTTAATTTTAATTTATAAGAAATAGCTTTTTACTTTCTTATTAAACATTTATTACTTTACTATATAAATTAAAAAGGTTCTAAAGTTATTTTATAATTTAACTTTAAATTAATAAATATAATTAGTACTTTAAGTTATAAAAGTGTTTAATTAGCTTAAAATTAGGTAAAGAGGAAGATATTTAAGCCTAATATTAATAGTATTATAAAGGCATTAAATTTTCTAGAATTATATAGAAATTAGTAATATTAATATATTAATATTATATAGTCTTTAAATGTCTTTTTATAATAATTTAATAAATAATGCTATATATAAGTAAAAACCTTATTTTTTATCTACTAAATAAATATTAGCCTATTAATAGCACCTTAATATATTAAGTGGCTAAGTATATAGCTTTTTAAGGCATTATTAGTATTAAGCTTTATCTTTTAAATTATTTTAATAGGCTTATTAATAAGGACTTATTTATACTTTCTATTTATTATCTTTTTATTATAAGCTAATTTATTAATAAAAACAAACTATATATATCTATAGTTATATCTCTTAAATTTTACCTTTTAGTATTAAAAAGTATAAATAATAAGGATTTAGTAAATTTCTATAATTAATTNGCTTTTTTTTATTTTAAAAAAGGTAACTATAAATAGACTTTAGCTATAGCGACTAAGACGCCTTAATTCTAAATAGGCTTTTAGCTATAGTAACTAAGACACCTTAGTTTTAAATAGGCTTTTACTCTAGCGACTAAGACGCCTTAGTTTTAAATAGGCTTTTACTATAGTAACCAAGACGCCTTAGTTTTAAATAGGCTTTTACTGTAGTAACTAAGACACCTTAATTTTAAATAAGCTTTAACTTTAAGATATCTATATACTAATACTAATACGTCCTCCCCCTACCCCCCTTACTCCTTTTATACCCCCTTGCCCCCCTTTTCCTCCCTTACCTCCCCTCCCCCCCTTCCCGCGACTAGTATGACTTGGTTGTGGCTTAGGGCCACGCGGGCGTAGCGAGCACTTCTTATTTACTAGACGGCACTTACTACACTAATGGCCTAGAGTCTTCTGGCTATAGAAAGCCGTGTAATATATCCTATAAATAAGCCCGTTTGCAGCGCAGCGGTTATAGGCTATTGGCTGCACCTTACTATATAAACCCTCTATTAAACGGGCGTAGGCTATCGTCTTATGGCGATAAGCCGACAGCGCGCCCCACCAAATTGGACCTATATGGCCAAACTGCCTAGCTGGAGTATTCGTAACGCTAGCATTTTATAAGTCGGCCTGATGTTAGGTTAGGGAAGGGAGGCTAAGGGCGACAGCAGCGGGGGTAGGGGCCGGGGTATTAAAGGTGACGGTGGTAGTAAATCTATATAATAGTATTAGCTAGAGCTACTAGATATAGCGCTAATATACTCTATAATATACCTAGGCCTGCTAGCAGGTGTATTATCCTTATCATCCTTATCCTTATCCTCATCCTCATCCTCATCCTCATCCTCATCCTCATCCTCATCCTTATCCTTATCCTTATCCTCATCCTCATCCTTATCCTCATCCTTATCCCCATCCTTATCCCCATCCTTATCCGACAAAGAAACATCCCAAATATCTCTAGAAGAAGCAATAGGTGGGCGGCGCGAGGGGCGAGATAGGTGGCCTAGCGGCGCAGAGAGCGCAGAAGCGGCGGAGGGCGCGGGCGGTAGTAGTGGTGGTGGTGGTTGTGGAAGAGGCGGAAGGCGTGGAGAGGGAGGAGGAGAGGGAGTCTTAAGAATTTTATTAATTAAATTATTAAAATCTAACATCCTAAAGAGCTTAATAAAGAAGTCGTAGGTGTTTTAGATCTAGCTTCTTTAAATATAAGGAGGTGGTATCTATATACTACTAATAATGGCTATTATAGTAATAGGTAAAGAATGTCTAAATAGCTATAGCACTATTAGCGTTTGCTATAATAATAGAAGAATAACTAACTAATAAGAACTCTAATTTTTTAAAGCTTAAGTAACTACGTTACCTAGAGGCCTATAAAATCTCTCTACTATATCTAGTGGCATTACGGCGGTAGATAGGAAGAGCGTTAAAGAAGCTAAATTTAAGTTGCTATAGAGACTGTATAGCGGTAGTAGACGTGTGAGAAATAGATTTATTACTAGAACACCAGAAATCAGTATATAAACTTTACCTGCTATATAATCTTAAGCTTCACTTATATGCTAGATGTAGAAATTGAAATAAATGTAGATGGTTGGAATCTCATGGTTTT
This sequence comes from Cenococcum geophilum 1.58, assembly GCF_001692895.1. NCBI lineage: Eukaryota > Fungi > Ascomycota > Dothideomycetes > Gloniales > Gloniaceae > Cenococcum > Cenococcum geophilum. Next base: position 92,386 of record NW_027137670.1, read on the forward strand.
TGGTGTGAAAACGCGGAGATACAAGCTTGGATTTTTCGCGAAATTTTTGACATTGGCGGTTTGGTACGTATGGCCCACCATATTCAAGCGAATGTGAAGACCCACTTTCTGTAAGCTTAACAACACGACAACACTTCAGGTACAGTAGATTGCTAGGTATAGGCAACAGATGTGGCCGCTCTACAAGGCCATATTCAGTGGTGCTGATAATCGTTATCACACAGACATTTTCGTCAAACGGTCATTTCCACGACGCCCTTACAAGCCCGGGGTCTCGCCAATTCGACACACATATTTAGTATTACCGCCTTTCCTGTCTCTCAATTTCTTTAACGCTCCCTCGACACCTTCTAGCCCATTAGGTACTACCTCAAATGGCTGGCCACCGAATTTGCCGTCCGCCAGAATTGCCTCCAAAATCGTACTTATAACAGCGCCGAACATTTTCCCGCCAGCCGGTTTGTCCTCATGCACGCTGCCGACCCAGATCTGCTCAAACCAGACTCCTTTCTCTTCCAAAAGATCTTGCTGCTCTCCTTTACCATAAATCCCGCCTTTAACGCCCATTGTGCAAGTGTATCGCCCCTCTTTTTCGAGCACTGGCATCAGATACTTGATGCTGGTTACAGAATTACTAACATCGAAGATGTGATAGCATTTTGCACCTGCAAGGGCTGTTTTGAGCTCTTCGGCGATAGTCTCAGAGCGGTAATCTAACATGATATCGCACCCGCTCTCTTTCGCAAACGCAGCCGACGATCCAGCAATTCCAATAATGGGGCTGATGGCTGGATTGAGACGTGCGAATTTCGTAGCGAAAGCACCAACTGAGGAGCTGGCCCCGTTGATGATAAGAGGAAATTTCGTATCGTTTCCATGTTCGTCTGTGCGCTCGAAGGGGAGTGGAATCCGTAGATTTCTATACAAACCTACAGCTGCAGTGAAAGCTGTTCTTACCCACGGTCAGCACATCTACGACTGGTGAATTGGTGACATTGAGGAACAGCTCACCAGCCAATGGAATCGTTGCCGCCTCCTCAAAGCTCATAGAGGATGGAATGTGGAAAACCGTGTGTGTTGGGCACACAGTGTATTCTGCATAAGTGCCTCGAGGAGTGTCCATTTCATGAAATCCAGCTACACGGTCACCTTTACGGAAATTCTTCACTTTTGCACCGACGGCTTCGACGATACCACCAACATCGTCCCCTTGATTTAATTTGACATTCTATAAGATAAGACAATGTGAGAGTGGGGTTCTAAAAATGTTTGTGCTAGAGCCTGATCGCTTAATGGGCATATCTATGAAGCGTGCTTACAAAATACTGAGGCATAGGATGTTTCCAGTCCTTTGGATTTGATCCAGCCACAACAACTTTAATGAGGATTTCATTGTCTCCGTACTCACTGCGAGGGAGTGTGAGCTATGAAAGGTTCTGTTTTGGATTTGGAACTACGCTCACGGAATTGGGATGTCTTCGAGTTTAGTCGTAAACTCTGGATCATAATAGACAAGGAGGTTCTTCATCACGACGACTAGTTGATTGAAGGCGTCAATAAGCGGGGCCAGAGGTGGTAGAGAAATAGATATATAACTCTGCAGGATTCCACGATGAAGGAAGATGAAGGGCTGTGATGTCTTCTAAGATAACGAAAGAGCTTTTATAGTTCGTTAATTCTCACAGCCACAAATCTTGCCCTACAAAATTTCCGCTCATGGATGGTGAAGTGATAGTGTAAGCTTCGCTAGAACGAGGGGTGCTCGGGAATCTCTCGGTCCAGATCCTGTCTGCTAGCTGCACGTCAGCAACGCCACAGCTACACCGCTTTAAATCAATACAGCCGTACGCCTAGCTGATAAAACTCCAATGTGATTTCGAATTTAAGCATTGCAAACCTTACTCTACAGACTGCGAGAGGTAACCCATAGAAGCCCGCACGCGTAGCACCCAACCATAAGTCCTAAACCCGCGTGAATTGTTGACTCCCCCAAACAGATACCTGACCCCGTTTGAGATGAAATACTACCAACCACGGCCTCGACCACGTCCCCGTTGATTGTACCCATTCCCACGATGCCAAGAATGCGTGTTATTACCATACGCAGAACCGCCATAGCCTCCCTGCACTTGATGAGATGGTTGGCTCCATGACCCAGGAGGACCGCTAGGTGTTGAAGGATCACCAAACATCGGGTAGCCTGACGCTCGCTGAGGCGGCGGGTGCCCGAATCCAGGATACGGCTGGTATGGTGGTGCTGGCTGATTCATTGACATGCTCGGTGGGATGGGCGGAGGAGGGGGTGGAGGCCAAGGACCATTATAATTCGGTGGAGGAGTTGGAATAGGCACTCCACCAGGACCTATTGGAAAACCAGGGCCAGGAGAGCCGGAAAACGGATGGGATAGAGGTGGTGGCGGTGGCGGCGGGGGAGGAGGATGGGGTTCGTATTCTCTTTGGGGCTCCTGCGCTTGTGGATAAGATTGGTTAAATGCTTGGTAATTCTGGTGACTCTTTGAGGCTAGCGGTTCATGCCTAGGGGAATGACCGTTATTTCGAGTTTTAGGCGAGGATGATCTTGATTTTCGACCGCCTGGACTCCTTAAGCTTCGATAGGCCCGCGAAGGTGATCGCGATCGTGTAGAGTCACGGGAGCTCCGTGATTGAGACTGCGAGTCTCTGCTGTGATAGCGTGCCCGCCTTGAAACATGCCTCGAGGGTGACCTTGTCCGTGAATGACTACCTCCCCTAGATGGACGCTGCTCGTCGTGCGCGCTATCAACGGAAGAGCTGTATCGCCTTCTTTTACGAGGACTAGAGCTCCTGCTACGGCTCCTGCCCCTACTATTGTTTCTGTGCTCAGCTAAGGCTGACTTACCGCCATTCGGCCTGGCATGTTTGCCTCTAATTCTCTTCATGCTCTCACAAAAAGTTGTTGACCAGCCATAGTAACCATCCATTGTTGCGAGCTCCCCAGTGACCTCATCACGAATTAGAGGTTGGCCGATTTCGTCAATATCCACTACAATACCTTCGTCCTCGTCACCGCTACCAGAGTATATTCTCTCAACGTCCTTCAAAAAGTCTCGCACGACGTTGGCCAAAGCTCCATTCGCCGGGCCTGCAGGAAGTTGAAGAGGCTTCATCTCTCGAACAGGAATAGGACTTGAGGGACTAGGCATAATGTGACGAATCATGTTCCCAGCTGGAAGCCAATACCAAGGCACTGATGGGTCTCCATGCGATGCTGGCATGGTAAACGGAGCATCTTTGCTTCCAAGCGACGACTTTTCAACTTCCGAGTTGACAGATTTTCCTTGCTCGATTCGGTTATCATATGATTGCTGCTCTGTAACCTTTCCAGCTTCCTCTGCAGCTACGCGAAGTTCGTTGATATTGTGTCTGGTGTAGTAATTGTTGGCCTCCCACAAGTCAAGAAGCTCTTCAACCCGTTTGTGAACCTTCCGGTTTTTAGACAGTTCACAAGATGTTGCAAGGCTGACCAATTCTTCTAGATGTGGCTGAAGATTGGTGGTTAAACACGTATAGGCTGTAGGGTCGCGGCTGTGGTGTTTGGTGTGATGCAGAAGATCATTCAGAAGATAGAGGACATGAAGTCGTTTTCGTTTGGCTGACGGTTTATCACCGATAACGATCTTGCCTGAAGCATTACTTCTCCCAGGCGTGCACGTTTTGGAAACGACCTTCAAGTATTCTCCGAAAGTTGTAGTTCTCGCAGGAGATGGCGTAACATTCCTGAACACCCAAGCCTTGCATTTCTATCCTCACAGTTCATGTTTAGTGATTCCGTCACTTATCCGCAAGAGTAGTTGATCAAACCTGGATATTCATCGGCGAACATTGTACGAGGGCTGCATCCAGCAGCGAGTGGAATTCAGTAATAGCCTCTTTCGGGGCTGACGGCAAAATCGCATCAGGCCGCAGCATTCCAGCAGTAAAGCGAGCTTTCGCAAGGGCGAGAGCGGGAATTGCCATGGCGAAGGTGACGGAGTTGATGGAAGGAGCTGTAGGTCATACGATGCTAAGGTAAAGTCGAAACTGGGTTGTTATGTAACAGACCTGAGGAACCCTTGGCATCCAGTGCCACCTCACGTGATATTCTAACTTGAAGCGGAAGGATCTAAGAATTGGGGGACGGAGCAAAACGAGATTTCCTCTTCCTTTTTGGGACTAGCGGTTTTCTCCCCATAGGGTGCCAAAAAGGTTGCTGAGGTTCTAGGCCTCTTTGGGGGGCCACAGGGCCTTCGGCGGGTGTAGGGGCATGGACAGAGCCCCTATAACTTTGGCGACCGTAAGGGGGTATCCACTAGTCCCAAAAAGGAAGTAGAAAGCTCAGTCCTCCGTTTAGAGCGGTGCTATTTAGACATCCGCCTCAATAGGTTAGAATATCATGTGCCTTTGACTTATTGCTCTGCATCGCGAAATCATCCTCACCATCTCGCCGATAGCCTCTACTACTACCGTCATAGCTCTCAACGCCGCGCCTATAGCAAATTGCGACTCGGCAGAGGCAAGAATCGAAGTCCTTAATACATACCCAAGCGAAGTTACAAGGCTTTGGGACAATTGTAAAGGGATCCAAAAAGGACAAACAGACTCCGGCGACTGTGCGCAAGCCATGGCTTATATGCGATCGAGGAAGACACTATATACCAGATCCGCGCAGTCGTCGTACTGCCTCTAAGAAGACCGACCGTCCCTTCAAAGCCACATGCACGGCCTTCCTTGTTGCCATACGTTGTATCGGCAACTACACCGAAGGTCTTGATGTGATCCATGAGCACTGGCCCTTCAAACGTCCTCATCGGAACTCCCCCTACATACCGATCGATCCTGCACTACTTATACAAGACCCAGCAGTTGTTCAGCGTCACCTCGGTCGTCCTAAAGACCCTACTAACCCCCGCAGGCCTAATAAGTCAACCCGTCGAGAGCCATCAAGATTTGGAACAGTTGGCAACAATACTGTTAACGTATGATGGGCCGCGGAGGCCGTTCGCAGACGTCGAACAGAGGAAGCAGCACCTAATCAAGTTCACGCGTAGCCTCGCAGAGTACTATGTAGTCCAATTAGTCGGCTTAGGAACAGGGAACAGGTTGAGGTCAATTCGTGGAAACCAAGATACTACTGCAGATGCCTTTAACAGGTTTTGAGCAGTTAAAGGGCTTTGCCCTTTTAGGGGTCCTTCGGCGCATTCCGGCTTTGATTTAAACTCTACCACATGTACTATAGTTAAAATCAAGGCTTAATTAAGGTATTATAGTTATAAATGTTTCATTTTAAAAGCTTCATTTTCGCGATGCAGATACGACTAAGTCAAACGCATGTGATATTCTAACCTATTGAGGCAGGCGCCAAACCTGATTTGGGGAGGGGGTGTCTATCTATTAAAAAGGAGTGTCTAAACAGCACCGCTGTATGATCACCGTCGACCAAAAAGATCGCCTTATCCTTAGACCAACCCGCGAACTTGAGGATTCGCGGAAGCGAATTCCATTTGCATACCTTAACCAACTCCTTTGGTAAAAGATCAAATTCTAGGGCTTCAAAGAGCACCATGCCGCAAAAGGTTTTTATTCCTTGAATAGCTATAAGGCATCGGGTGTAGAGTGTCGACCAGTATCTGGTAGAGTACGCCGTTGGATTGGGTGAAGTATAATGTAGGAACACAGTAAAATCAGAATACAGGGCGTGTCTTTTATGCATTTGAGGTCGGTCTGTTGTGAAGCCCAATTGTGAACTCACAAGTTCTCTAAGACATAGGCTTACACCGCCGTGATATTTGGACAAAGGCCTCTCTAACCCATTCTACTTTCTCTTACCCCTCAACCCTCTTCTCTCTGCATTTGCAGCTTTCCTAGCTGCAGACTTCTTCCAAGCCCTAAATCGATCACCGGGGACGAATTCCCTAACCTTGACTTTGGCCCTCTCAGCAGCACGTCCAATCTGCCAGTTGGCCTCACGATACGCGTATCTCTTCCCCATTACCAATTGGGATTGTGCTTGTGTACGATTCACAGCCATAACAGCTGTTTGACTTCCTTTTACCTCTCCAACTTGCATATCGCCTTCCAAAACCTCAAATCTTGGGCTGCTGGGGGCTTCTTGGTCCATCTGCACAGCTAACATCCCAAGTCGTCGTCGACGTGCAGCATTAGGAGGATATGGGAGGGTCTCATGTCGCTGGAACGCCACACCAATATACTGCCGCTTTGGGTGTTTGAGGGGGTCACGGTAGTATTTGACATAACCAGATTGTGTTGCGAAGATGGTGTGATCGCGGCCCATTGCGCAGTTCTCCCCAGGAAACCAGTGCGTCCCACGCTGGCGAAAGATGATGTTACCGGGGATCACGTATTCTTCTGTAGAGACAGTGAGATTATTGACGATTTCTTCGTCTCAACACAGAAAAAGAAATGGGGTAATTGAAGCGGAATAGTCGCCTTAAAGAGCTAGGCAAGAAATAGTGACTGCGTACCTCCAGTCTTTTTTGCACCTAATCGTTTGCCTGGTCCATCCTTTGCCCCGTTTGCACGTCCTTGAGCTTGATGAGTAGCATGTCGGATAAAAGTGAGTGTAGGTGAGAAAGGAGCATTGGCGGATCGTAGAGTATCGAAGCCGTAGGATGATGAGATACAAGCAGCATAAGATGGCTTTAGTGCGGTAATTGCTGCCCGCGCGGGCGTTATTATTCGTGGTAATAGCATGATGGACGAAATCTGTCTGAATCTGAACCTCCAGACAACTTTGAGTTAGCTATGCTTGGCAGTTTTGTCACGTAGTTTTTGCCCTCGATCCTGACTACGCGCACGTGCATATTGCTCCTTATCGCCAACGAATTCTCATAAATTAGACCGCTCATGGGACTTTTTAAATCCTGTCGCAATATTCCCTCACTACTATACCTTATATAATTCTCTACGTCTAATTATGTCCAAAATACTATGAGCTAAAAGCTCTTTATCTTCTCTATCGCCTCTACATTGTGACGATATCGTGGCTCTATTCTATAAGCAGTTGGATATGGAGTTGGTCAGTTTTGGTTTAAAATCTATGAAGATGTGTTTTTATGACGATATATCTCGCCCCCCAGTATTCTTAGTAGGGGGTTATAATTCATATAAATAGAGATATAATTATTATTATTATTTCTATTTATTGCCCGATTCGGTCCCTTTTCTAGGTCCATGCAGATTTCTACCTTCTATTTACAGGAAAAATCCCTAGCAGGGAAAAACCTGGGTGTAGCCCTTCAGCTAGTCTTGCGCGCTCCGCCTTCGCCTAGCCTATTTCCCTTTATTATATGTCTGCCTTTCGTACCACGCTTCCAAGGTATCTTGGAAGGTCTAGGGGGTAGTGGGAGGGTCTGGTGGTTCGCATGCGTGTCGCCTTCGGCTCGGCGGGGGTGTCCAGTCCCTTAGGGGCTGGAAGGAGGCGTATCCTCCGGTGTCCTCCTGTTGGATCTCATATGCTGTCTGGAACTGCTGGAGGACTCCTTGACTAGAGATATGATTACCTAAAGAACCTATTTACATCAATAAAATATATTATAACTATCGTGGTTGGGACGTAACTCGTAGAAAAGGATAAAACTTGATTTTTAAACCATTCAGTTACTACCAAAGCGATACCCATAAGCTCTCAGACGCGCAGAAGATTTTAGGGGTATAGGGGGCCGTTGCACGTGCTTCCCCTGCCCCATAACCAAAATTCTACTACGGAGCGACTGATTTATGAGATAAGTGCTAACCTTGAAGAATCCAAAGCCTCCCTAAAACCTACTGACATAAAATATTTAGAAGTTTTCCTAAGATATGTCGCTAGTATGTTGCGTACTACAGGACGCAAGTAATGTCAACTATACTACAGAGGAGGCCGAATCGGCCTTCCGTTATGGAACATGTAGCTCGCTTCCTGATTGTCAGAAATACATATTTGCAAAAGAGGTGTTTATCATGCTAGATCTTCTACTTCATGGAGGCCTAGATATTTGGAAACAGCAACTATCAACCACTATTCATACTATTAACTCCGATCCCGCTCATCTTGGGGTGAAAACTAAAACTTTATAAAAACAACAAAGTAATAAGCAGTCTTGCTGTAAATAAGATCATATCCTTTGAGCGCCTTTGTGTTTTCCTTCGATGTTCTCGAATGAGAAACTCGTGCGGATTCCGGCATCAATCGATATGGGGACGATGTTGTACACACGGTGCTGAGTGTTCATGGCCGGTGGGCCAAGCGCAGGGCAGCAGGACGCACAGAGCGGGGAACTCAAATGGCACCCATGGAGTATCCATACAGTCCTTTTATTGTCCGAAAAAATTTTATATAATAAGGTACTAAATATCATAGTGGACCGATGAACGGTTAGGATTGCTGAGATGACGCTAGACGAAGTAGTGCATGAACAGAAATGAACTCGAAAGAGAGATTTCGAAAGAGCAATGTTGAATAGATAAGATGGCCCAAAAGTGGAAGGACATTCGTAAAGGGGGTACTTTGGGCCAGTTTTCGAGAAAACGTTAGATGTGGCTTTGCTGAAATAGCTCCGCTTCTAGCTCATGATGGTCTTGGAGAAGAGCGCAATCTTGAGCTTTTGATAGGCCTCGATTGCTGAATCTCGCGTTGTTGCTCTGCTTTCCGGTGGGAGCTGGCAGGTAGCCCGTTCTGGTAACGACTTGGTCCAGGACTCAATTGTAGAGACCCGTGTAGAGGTAAGGTATGGATGAGCATTTGGAGGGGTAGCAGCCCGGCGAGATCTCGTTTCGATAGAGGGGGCCGAGGCAGTAGAAGCAGTAGAAACAGTCATTTTAAGCCCGAAAACGAATAGGCTGGAGATGTAACGAGACTGAAGAAACTATTGACAGGGACTTAGGATGAAGAAAGATCTGCGTTAAAGGTCTGCGAAGAGCTTCTCGGGAGGGTAAAGGGAAAGCTGGAGATTCCAAAGAGATATACTTACCTTGTTAGAAAGGGGTGTGCGAGTTTCTAGATTTCAAAAGCATTAGGGCGTGCGGTGAGAAGCAAATGAAAAGAGGCACTAATTAGGTTGCAGGAGGATCACTGAATCATAGGAGCTGGTGAGATGCGCCAACAATGAGAACATGCAGGAGGATCACTGAATCATAGGAGCTGGTGAGATGCGCCAACAATGAGAACATGACCTGGCCAATAGGAGGAGATTGGGCGGAGAATGCCTGATAGATTCACGATAATTGCTGGAAGCCACGAAGTTGCAGAGCCGCCAGCGGGTGACAAATACTACAAGCGGGAGGTAAAACAACGTGGACATGGGTTTGAAACGCGAGAAGGAATGGCAGAGGTAGTGAAGAGAGGCCGTTGCTCGGTGGTGTAGGCTGAAAGCAATTCCAAATCACCAGTCGGAGTCCGGCTCGTTACCATTGATTTGAGTTAGCGCACGCACACGGCGCGGCTTTCGTCGAAGCCTGACAAGCTGCTGAGCCGGCCAGCCTTCCATCCTGACTACGATGCTTTCTGTGGTGAGCGAATCTTGCAGCTGGTGCAGTTGGTGCAGTTGGTGCAGGATGCGGAAGGATCCGAGTATTGCCAAGTCGCTGTTCGCTTTACAGGGTTCTATTGGCTGCTCACGGCGCCCCCAGCACTGCCAGCAGCAAACCTTCTACCTCGGAAGACCTCTGTCCTTCGTGACGAGCCGCCAAGTCGTCACCCACAAGGCTTGCCATTATACAGTCATGGTTGCACTGCTACTACTTCTAGATGGCGCAAGCTTCATGTTGTGATCGAGTCTATTCTTGTCACGAGAGCTAGATGGGAGTCGGATGACGCTTAAGGACAACTGTACTTACTACAGGATTTCAGCCGCTCCGATTCTTTCAGAATAAGGGCCCACCGCGCTTGCAATCTGCACTACTGTTTCATTGAGTACCATGCTGTAGTGTTCACTCAATCAGGACATATGCAGTCAACTGACCCGCCAGCTGACTTCAATAGTTACGGAACTACACCCTTGTAGATGCTTATTTCATTCCTTCTCTTGCTAAGCCCATATAATGCAAAGCGTTCGAGAAGGATCCAACCTTGACAAGCACCAGAGCTTGGATCGGTGAGTCTTGTGATCAAATATCCCCCCCTCCAAAAAAAAATTTACTTCTGCTAAGCTCTTGGTTTTCTGCTTCCACATTGGAGATTATGAACATGTTATTCGGTCAGAAAAAAAGTCTTGATTTATTCTGACGCCTGTCTTGCGCCTGTCTTACGCCCTCCTTTGTGCTGTTCCGCAAAGCCATACAGCTACTACCAGCCTTCTGAAAACTGCGCAAAGGTACTATTGGTCGTTTACAAATTCCATCTGATTCATGTTTTTCTAAAATATCAAGCCTACTCTACTTCTCCCGGAATACTAATACGAGAACTTCTCAGCTCTCAGCCTTTTGTGGAGTAACCATCTAAATGACTAGCCACATGTTTTACGTTAGATCTCTATCAGTGAGAGTCATGCTCGCAAATCCATCTTTGCTATTGGTCTGTATCTCCCTGTCAACTCCTTAAATTGTTTAATTGCTTTGATGATCTAGGAAGAAATCCAAGCAAATCTAGTGCACTGTTGACCAACTTCCATATCTCGAAGATTTTCCTGCGTTCGATATAACTGTACTTTACCTTTTGTTAGTGAATGTGAATATACGCATATAGTCGTCTCGTGAATTGAAAACACTAGTCTTAAACTTAGTTTTAGGGTTATCGTCTGCCAAGGCTTCTGCAACAATTTGACATACATCAAACACGAGACGAACCTCGAATCCTGACTAGCTTCATCGTCATCTCGACACAAATGTAGTCTTTTCAGCCGGCGGTCCCGGTCACTATATTGCGGTGGCACATCGCCCTCTCCGGCACAGCTTACTTGATCTCACTGTGACGGACTTAATACATTCCTAGTTCCTTGGTATCACCTATCGGTGTTTTTCGGACAGCAAATCGAAAGGCGAACAAACTCTCCTTATGCATACGATAACGTTTTCGACTCGCTTCAGAGGTTCCCGAACTTCTTCAACCAGCATTTCTACAGGGTTCTGGAGCATTCTAAGCAATCCGGAACAAGTGGTAATCGTGTATTGAAGTCCAGTACCTTTTGAACTCTCGGATTTGGAAAGTATCGGCGATTGATCAGATATGGCGAGTCCACAATTTGTGTCGACCTGAATCGAAGTTCCTTACTACCATCGTAATATTGTCTGACGACCTAGATCGTCTATACGAACTATGTCTCAGTTGTCTCGTATCTTGAGCTCGTATGTCTCATCGAACGTCTCATTACCTGTTTCTCTTAACTATGACCTACTAAATGACGACGTCGTCGTCATTGTATTTGGACCTACCGGATGTATATAAAAGAGCTTCTAGAGCCCTCTTTAATAAACAGAGTTCTCATTTCTGATCGTCCGTTCAACAATTTGGTTGGTTTGGAAAGCTGAAGCCTTCGTGGCGATTTCTAGTAGTTGCTGCCAAGTCATATTTCTAGGGGTAGTTGTTATATTAAACCGTATTCTAGATTGTATAAGTACCCTCATGAGACCCTAGAACACCCTTGAATGCTACCAGTGAGTGCATGTTGTCTTTGTCATTCACAGCCCGAATATGGGGAGGATAGAGCCTCAATATGTCTGCCTTAGGGCCACCTCCAGCATCTTCAGTCACCGTCGCAGAAGCTCCTTCGGACATTGGATGGCAAGCCCTTAGACCCGCTATCGCTTGTACAATTCTTGCTTTTATCGTCGTGATGTTGAGATGGTATATTCGATTATCTCTGACAAGGAGAGTGGGACTGGAGGATTACCTCATACTGTTGCTCTGGTTGCTTTCCTGGATGCTAGCATGATTGTATATTACAAGGTTCGCTGATTATTTGTAGGTATTGTCAATTGCGATGACTTCGGTTGTTGGCACAGGTAAGTCTAGCATAACATGCCTGTCTAATGATTTGGGACTAGGATTAGTGCGCTAGTTGGCTATGGATGCTGACCCAGCCTGTCATTTCAGAGGTTATACTAGGCCTTCGAAAATGTAATTGGAGCAAGGAGGCATCTTTACTTCCTACCATGACTATTGTAAACCCCTATAATGATCGAGTCGTATAGTTGATTTAGAGCTGACAAGAATGGCAGCTTGTTCTGACGAGCAACGTGCTTTACTAAATTCTCATCAACATCACCGAAGCTTCCATAATAATCCAGTATCTCCATATCTTTTCAGGAGGGCTGCTTCGCTACGGTTGCGAAATCATACTCATATCGCTTCTAGGTGCGCTTTTTTGGGGAGTGTTTTGGGGAATATTTTTGTCATCCAACCGAAAAATATTGGCATCTAGAAACCCCTGGACACTGTATGAACCCGTAGATATATTGGCTCTCTGCTATGGGAATCAATATAATGATGGACTCCGTTATTAGGCTACTGCCAATGCCCATAATAGGGCAACTTCGCCTCCCCACAAGGCCAAAAATAGGGCGGGTTGCAGTTTTTGCTACGGGAGGGTTGTAAGTGCTCGTCGTTGTTTTTAGACGAATATCTTTCTCTGACGTGCACTACAGCGTCTGTGTCGTTAGTGTTCTTCGCCCACACAGCTGCAATCCACCATGATTTTTCGCGTAGGCTACTGATAACGAACACTTGCATGGAATCGTGGCTTATCAAACGGTTAGGCTCCGGTGTAGCGGCAGTAGTCTGGTCAGCTGTCGAAACTAACGTAGGAATAATGTACGCGTCTATGCTGGCTATGAAACTCCTATTGGTTCAATTCTTTCCAAGCCTTCTGGAACTAGAGAGGCTGCCTCAACATGTATGCGTTTGCCTACTGTGACAGATAACCTTGGGCAGCTTACCACGAGCGACACTACGTGCGTAGCATCAAGGAATGCTCCTGCGGAGAGCACCTCGCAGACGCTTGAAATCAAGGTAGTAACCGAGACAGTCCTAAGACATTCGAATTCGAGATTTCTAACCCCGTTTCCCCACGGACTAATGCCTGGACCCATTTCAAGCGTATTGTGAGCGTGTCTCTCGGAGAGCTTCGGTAAGGTTGATAAGTTCGCCGTAGAAGATAAAGCCCGCTCTTCTTTGCCAAGAACATATATTTGGGCTCAAGTTCGTAGCCAACTTTTGAAGGGAAGGGACATACTGTCTGATAGATGACGGTCGCAGAATTGGGGTTGTTTAAGCAATAGTGTGATAAAAGACTTTCAGTCTCAGAAAGGCATGTATAGGAGTATATCCTGGACTGTAAATAGTTTTTAAGATATTGCGTGAAAATTGAAGATGGTGACGGAGATCTGCAGCAAGCAGCAGGGCAGGCAGAGAGCTTGGACCCACTCAAACGAAAAGTAAAGTGACGACTTCTCCACCTTAACGCTAAGGTCGCACGGCCAGTTGCATTTACGGTTCTCTCGTATTTAATCTCGCCGATCTTCTTGCATGCTTGGCTTGCGGCCTCGACTCAAAGCTCGGCCTTCACTTTTAGACCTCATCAGGCAAACCAACATCGATTCTCTCTCCAGCTCGCCCCACCGCTCCAGCACTGAGGCAGAAGAGCGGCCTTTCGAAATCCCTCTTCCCGCCTCCCCACAATTCAATCTAACAATCCCGCATATTGTCCTGCCAACATCTCCGTCTCTGGAAGCTCCCGCACCTTCAATTATGGCGCCTGTAAGCTTCGTTGCCTTGAATCGCTCCCGGAGCTGGTATAACTAACGATGGTGGGGCATCATACAGAAAGGTCAACGCAAGACGATGGAGGCTGGCGAAGACAATTATGGTATGATAAAGCATCCGAGCTTGTTGAGTTTCGAAGCGGCATACTTCTAGTTGGTTGGTGCTGACCGAATGTTCGAGCAGGCTCTGTGTTCTCCGTATCTGGGTATGTGCTGCTTGAACAAGATCAAATTGCTAGCTGATAAGGTCAAGGCCTGTGATCGTTGCCGAGAACATGATAGGATGTGCTATGTATGAGCTTGTATGCTGTTTTCAAAGCTTATGGTTGCGCTCGGAGTTAATCAAGGCAGGTTCATGTCGGCCACGATAGTCTCGTGGGAGAAGTCATTCGACTCGAGGCAGATAAAGCTACTATTCAGGTCTACGAAGAAACTGGTACGCATTGATGAGATTTTAAACACAAGAACGACCTGTTGCTAATCTTCCGACTTTTAGCTGGTGTGACCGTCGGTGATCCAGTTCTCCGTTCTGGAAAACCCCTCTCAGTCGAACTTGGTCCCGGCTTGATGGAAACCATTTATGATGGCATTCAGCGTCCTCTTCGGAGTATTTCCGACGTATCAAAAAGCATCTACATTCCTCGTGGTATCGATATCCCATCTCTAAATCGTGAAATTAAATGGGACTTCACACCTGGGAAGTTAAAGGTCGGAGATCATATTACAGGAGGCGATGTATTTGGAAGTGTTTTTGAGAATAGCCTTCTCAATGACCATAAAATCCTGCTCCCCCCAAGAGCTCGAGGAACAATCACCCGTATTGCAGAGAAAGGTAGTTATACAGTGGATGAAAAGATATTGGAAGTCGAATTCAACGGAACAAAGACCGAGTATAGCATGATGCATACTTGGCCTGTCCGTGTCCCTCGTCCTACTAATGAAAAGCTGTCGTCGGATTCGCCTCTTATTGTTGGCCAACGAGTGCTCGATGCATTGTTCCCTAGTGTGCAAGGGGGCACTGTATGCATTCCAGGTGCTTTCGGCTGTGGTAAGACTGTCATCAGCCAGAGTCTGTCAAAATTCTCCAACAGCGACATAATTGTTTATGTTGGCTGCGGAGAGCGAGGTAATGAGATGGCTGAGGTTTTGATGGACTTCCCTGAGGTAAGAAATGGTGATATACCCCGGAAGGCCGAATTGCTAAATGAAACTTCTAGCTTACTATCAATATCAATGGCCGAAAAGAACCTATCATGAAGCGGACAACCCTTATAGCGAATACCTCAAACATGCCAGTGGCTGCTCGGGAAGCATCTATCTACACTGGTATTACAGTAGCAGAGTATTTCCGTGACCAAGGCAAGGATGTCGCCATGATGGCCGATTCTTCCTCTCGCTGGGCTGAGGCTCTCAGAGAAATCTCTGGTCGTCTCGGTGAGATGCCTGCTGATCAAGGGTTCCCTGCTTATCTTGGTGCCAAGCTAGCCTCTTTCTACGAACGTGCTGGCAGAGTAACAGCCCTGGGAAGCCCTGACAGAAAAGGAAGTGTCAGCATTGTGGGAGCCGTCAGCCCTCCGGGAGGTGACTTTTCGGATCCAGTCACTAGCAGCACGCTTAGTATTGTGCAAGTCTTCTGGGGCCTTGACAAGAAGCTTGCTCAAAGAAAACATTTCCCTTCGGTCAATACATCTATGAGCTACAGCAAGTATACTGGACCGTTGGATAAGTATTATCAGAAGAACAACCCTGAGTTCCCTCGCCTTCGTGATCGTATCAAGGAGTTGCTCACTACCTCGGAAGATTTGGACCAAGTGGTTCAGCTCGTTGGTAAATCTGCGCTTGGAGATCCCGACAAGATTACTTTAGATGTAGCGACGTTAATTAAAGAGGATTTCTTGCAACAAAATGGATATAGCGACTACGATCAGTTCTGCCCTCTGTGGAAGACGGAGTGGATGATGAAAGCTATGATGGGATTTCATGACGAGGCCCAGAAGGCAGTTGCGCAAGGCCAGAGCTGGGGTAAAATTCGAGACGCAACTTTAGATATCCAGAGCCAGCTGAGAAGCATGAAATTTGAGCTACCTAGTGAAGGTGAAGAAGCGATTACAAAGAAGGTGAGTTAATGAGAGACTTCGGGTATATGCAGTGCACTGCTGACTATTCATAGTACGAGGAGCTCATGCAGAAGATGATGGACAAATTTGCTTCAGTGGTAGATGAATAGGTATCTAATTGGACCTTTCTCTAAGTTCAGAGAGACGACTTGTATCGAGTACAGCTTGGCGGACTTGTTTGCATAGCGTAGTATTTATTTTTGTAGTTGACGCGGCCAGCCAGTAACCTGGCAGGGCACTGGGGGTAGGATGTGTGTGTACAGCAAATGAGAAACTCTGGCGTGCTTCGAAAAGAAGAATAAGCATGATAGTGACCATGAGGGTCCAGGTATGATGATGCTGCCTGCAGACGCGAACGCAATGCGGATCTGCGCCACCAGCCACACTTGCGTGGCATTTCCCTTTCCGCACTTGACGAGCGAGACAACTCCCCATGCACCAGAGTAGGACAGAAGTAGTCCGCTCTCCCAACACCCACCACGCCGCGAACAACTATTTTCACTAGACCTTTCTGCTGCAACCAAATCAACTGCACCATCGCAAGTACATCTCTGACTTCTTCTCTACTCCCCGCCAGCGATGGCGACGAATCCAACTGCGTAAGTGGACCTTGCGAAACCTCCTAGCTTTGATAGCGCACGGCTGATAATCCTAGAATCAACGTCAACGACCCGGGGCTTATTACCCTCGTTAATAAGCTGCAAGATGTTTTCACAACAGTCGGGGTGTGTGGGCTTCCGCATGGAGAGCATAATAGCCATTCTTAAGGCGCAAATGCTGATGCCTGGCAATAGGTCCAAAACCCAATAGATCTACCGCAAATTGCGGTCGTAGGATCGCAGTCGAGTGGCAAGAGTTCCGTGCTGGAGAACATCGTGGGAAGAGACTTGTAAGGCCGCCGGAACTTATTGTTCCAATCTCGCCTTTAGAGCTGACCACAACTATCTACTAGCTTACCGCGTGGAACCGGTATTGTAACAAGAAGACCGCTTATCCTTCAGCTTATCAACCGTAGCCCTCAGCCGAAAGCCCAAGTAAATGGCGTTAAAGAAGAGATGAAAACTTCGGACGCAGAATCCAATGTAGACGAATGGGGCGAGTTCCTGCATATCCCGGGCCAGAAATTCCACGATTTTAACAAGATAAGAGATGAGATTGTGCGGGAGACAGAATCCAAGACTGGGAGGAACGCAGGCATTTCACCGGCTCCAATTAACCTACGAATATACTCTCCCAACGTTTTAACGCTCACTCTGGTGGATTTACCTGGCCTAACAAAGGTACCTGTTGGGGATCAGCCGAGGGATATAGAGCGCCAGATAAAGGAAATGGTACTGAAGCAAATTAGCAAGTCAAATGCTATAATTCTGGCAGTCACAGCAGCAAATACCGACTTAGCGAACTCGGATGGGTTGAAACTAGCGCGAGAAGTAGACCCGGAAGGTCAGAGGACAATTGGTGTTTTAACCAAGGTTGATTTGATGGACGAAGGAACCGACGTCGTGGACATTCTTGCTGGACGAATTATCCCGCTCCGACTTGGCTACGTTCCTGTTGTTAACCGAGGACAGAGGGATATCGAGAATAAGAAGGCTATTTCATATGCGCTGGAGCATGAGAGGCAGTTTTTTGAGAATCACAAGGCGTACAGGAATAAGGCTGCATACTGTGGAACTCCATATCTCGCCCGGAAGTTGAACTTGGTAGGATACCCTATTCCTAGGCCTTGTGTACAAACTAATCACATCTATAGATTCTCATGATGCATATCAAGCAAACTTTGCCTGATATCAAAGCGCGTATTGCATCTTCGCTACAAAAATACACCGTGGAACTAGGACAGCTTGGTGACTCTATACTCGGAAACAGCTCAAACGTTGTCCTCAACATGATTACTGAATTCTCTAACGAATACCGATCAGTCCTCGAAGGTAATAACCAGGAACTCTCAAGCATCGAGCTCTCAGGTGGCGCTAGAATTAGCTTCGTCTATCACGAGCTTTACGCCAACGGAGTGAGAGCAGTGGATCCCTTTGACCAGGTCAAGGACATCGATATCCGCACTGTTCTTTATAACTCTTCCGGTTCATCGCCAGCTCTATTCGTTGGCACGACTGCATTTGAGCTCATTGTAAAACAGCAGATTAAGAGGCTAGAGGACCCTAGTTTGAAATGCGTTTCGCTCGTTTATGATGAACTTATCAGAATTCTTGGTCAATTGTTAACGAAACCAATGTTCCGGAGGTACCCTGCGCTTAAGGAGAAGTTCCATGCTGTTGTGGTTGCCTTCTTCAAGAAGGCAATGGATCCAGCAAATAAGCTTGTCAGGGATTTAGTGGCCATGGAAGCTTGCTATATCAACACTGGTCATCCAGACTTTATCAATGGTTCGAGGGTAAGCCTTGTTTGTTTTCTTTTTTTTTTTAAAAAAAATTGCAAGACAGAGATATGAAGAAGCTTCGAGGCTGATAAACGATTTTTAGGCTATGGCTATCATCCATGAGCGACACAATGCTGCGAGGCCTACCCAGGTTGATCCCAAAACTGGCAAGCCATTACCACCCTCAGTACCGCCACGATCCGTTAGTCCCTCGTTAGATGGTAACGACAATTCTGGTTTCTTTGGCAGCTTCTTCGCATCGAAAAATAAGAAGAAGATGGCGGCGATGGAACCCCCACCGCCCACCCTAAAAGCTTCTGGCACACTTTCCGAGAAGGAAACGCAGGAGGTTGAGGTTATCAGTGAGTAATCCAACCATCTTGGTGAAAACTTACTAACAGTAACTCCAGAGCTTCTCATCACGTCATACTTCAATATTGTGCGTCGAACAATGATCGATATGGTACCTAAGGCCATAATGCTGAACCTTGTCTCGTAAGCTGCCCATGGATCACCATCCATTTGATCTCGCATTTCGATATATACTAATGACCGTTTTGCAGCTTCACAAAAGAAGAAATGCAGCGCGAACTCCTCGAAAATATGTATAAAGCCGAAGAACTTGATGAGCTGCTGAAGGAATCCGAATACACGGTCCGCCGGCGGAAGGAATGCCAACAAATGGTGGAGAGCCTAACGCGCGCAAGCGAGATTGTGAACCAGGTGCAGTGAAGCACGCGTTGTCAACTCCCCTACTTCTCCTAACCGTTGTATTCATGAGCGAGGGTGTCTTCTAGGGTTCGGCTCGGCTGTAATTCACACCCTTGGGGGACATGACGTAGAATCTGGCTAAGTGGGAAAGCAAGATCCAGATTCAGATAGTGGGGGCTTGGGCTAAGCGTTGAAGGGTCGGTGGCAGTTGAGAAGGATTTATAGACTTGGGGTGGAATTGCTTGCAGAGTGGAGTGGCTGTGGGTGGGATGTCATATTGTTTTCAAGACCAACTTGCTTTTGGGCGGGTACGAGCGTGAGTAATTCGATACGTTCACCCATCAACTTCCCTGAAACAAGCTGAGATTTGTTGGCTTGGAGCTCTGAGTTGTGTTTGCGCGTTCTTTCTGGGTATATCAACTTCAATGAAACCAAAGATGATAGTTAATACCAAATTCGGTTGGCTAAATAACGATGAGGGGCTTTGAGATGTAGCTGTGGGTAGTCCTATGTTGGATCCCTAGTGAAATCATTTTCTTTACATGAAATATTTAAGTTATTTCAACAGGAATGGTTCT
This sequence comes from Cenococcum geophilum 1.58, assembly GCF_001692895.1. Classification (NCBI taxonomy): domain Eukaryota; kingdom Fungi; phylum Ascomycota; class Dothideomycetes; order Gloniales; family Gloniaceae; genus Cenococcum; species Cenococcum geophilum. The sequence continues at coordinate 111,885 of NW_027137670.1, forward strand.
ATATAATATTAGTTGAAATACGAAAAAAATTAGTGCTGACGTTCGTGTTAATCTTCCACCACGGTGCTATCATCACCGCTATCGTCATTATTATCATGCAGTGTCCCACTCGCCTTAGTGTAGACTCCTATCTTCCGGGTATCTCATTCTAGGAGTAGTATTTCCAATCAAATGACTCGCCTTCCAGTTCTTCGCGTCGGCCTCTTTCGACATCTTACAGTACCGCAATCGCGGCGTTATTCCGCTAAACCTCTCTCTTCCAAGGCAGCGGCCTCCCTAAGGTGCCGCATTGAGCGCCTTAATTCTCGCCGTACGTTCACTCAATTGCTCGTTTGTTCTCTTTTTCTACAAATTTTGCTAAATTTTTCCTCCGCGTTACTAACGCTATAGTATATATCCCCAGTCCCCCGTTTCCTCCACCGCTATACCACCCCCCTCCTTACAGCGCCCGTCTCGCACATCACAGCATTTCTGCTGTTACACGAACTCACAGCTGTTGTACCACTATTGGGACTGGCAGCCACATTCCACTATACCAATTGGTTACCACCTTTCTTTTCTGAAGGTGCGTGGGTTAGGGAGGGCGTCGAGAGGTTTGGAAAATATTTTAGGCGAAAGGGCTGGTTGAAGAGTCTAGACGATGAGGGAGCAGGGAAGAGAGACAAGACCTGGAGCTTCGGTGAAGGAGGAGTTAGGATAGTGGTTGAGTAAGTGACTATCACTAACCTACACCTTTACATTTGATATATTGGGCTGTAGCTGATGACGAACAGATTTGCCACGGCATATGCTATTACTAAAGCACTTCTTCCATTCCGCCTTATTCTGAGCGTCTGGGCAACACCATGGTTCGCCCGTATCTCTGTTATCCCGTTTACAAATGTTGTTAGACGTATCTTTTGTCGTGGTAGGGCGAACGTGAATCCTGCGTCTGGCACCGGAGCGGCAGCTGGGACAGGAGCAATTGGTGCCGGCGCGGTACCGAAAGTTGGGGTAGGTGTCAAAGGCAAGGGTGACCAAGGTTACGGAAGTAAATAAAGGGGGGTTTTTTTTTGGGGGGGGGGGTTGGGCGATATAGGGATTAGAGCATTACACGAGGCTCTGTTTAGCTTGAGGCACGATTTATTTGCACTATTAGCCATGAATTACGAGAATTGATTTAACTAGGTCTGCATATGTAGAGGTAGTAGTGGTTATAGCGCCTGCAAAGATTAGCCCAATACGAAAGAGTTACTAGGAATATGCTGCTTGTAAGGGTTAAACGACGCGGGTCTCGCTGCGTACATATAGTAGTATTTTTGGAGGTTGGTAGGTACATTGAACATCAATAGTACGTTTACGGTCCCGGCAAATTATGATCTTTTGAAATCAAACAAGTCAGCCACACCTCCGCGGCTTTTCTTAACCGTGGGGATCCTCTACCATGTCAAGAATGTATATAGCAACAATGTAGCCTCATTTCCTTCCAACCATCCATTAGACACACCCTACAGCTAACTATTGTTCGCAATGACTTCACCACCTCCATTAACAGGTATTCGCGTGCTGGAGTTTGCCGGCCTAGCTCCAAGTATAGCGCCCTTCCTCCGCCGCTTCTTAAAGCCCTTTCCCTTATATAATCTCGACTCAGTACTAATTAGTTTATTTAGGCCCCTTCGCGGGCATGCTTCTTGCCGACTATGGTGCAACCGTTCTCCGTATTGATCGTGCACCCGCAATCCCCACCAACGACCAGCTCACGCGACGTAAAACCAGCATCTGTGTAAATATGAAATTGCCCTCGGGCCTTGCATTCATTAAAAAACTCATCCCGAAAGTTGACGTCGTCATTGACCCCTTCCGGCCCGGCGTGCTCGAGAAAGCTGGACTAGGGCCTGAAGAAGTGCTTTTAAAGCTGAACCCGAGGCTAGTTGTGGGCAGGATGACAGGGTTCCGCAGAGACGGGAAATATAGCCGGATGGCAGGGCACGATATCAATTACATCGCGGTGTCCGGCGTGTTATCACTATTTGGGCGCAAGGGCGAGAAGCCGTATCCACCTGGCAATGTGATTGGGGATTTTGCAGGCGGAGGGGCCATGTGTTTCTTGGGGATTTTGTTGGCGCTATTGGGGCGGGAGAGGAATGGAGGTAGAGGACAAGTGGTTGAGGCGAATATAGTGGATGGTAGTGCGATTCTGGCGACGATGCCAAGGCTAGGGATGAATATACCGATTTGGTCGGGCGAGAGGGGAACGAATTTGTTGGATGGAGGAAGCCCATATTATGACACCTACGAGACGAAGGATGGGAAGTATATGGCTGTGTGAGTATTCTCAATCTGCATCGTGGTTTAGCCTCGAGTTTTCGTTGCGCAGAAGCTGGAAATATCTGAGAATAAAGTTGAGCTAACACCTAATTTCTAGTGGCGCAATTGAACCCCAATTCTTTGCTGCACTTCTCAAAGGCCTCTCTATTCCCGCTTCCTGCCTCACTGGCCCCCGCGAAGACAAGAAAACCTGGCCAGCTCTTCGCACGGTTTTCACATCAACATTCAAAACTAAAACCCGCGCCGAGTGGGAGAAAATCTTCGATGGCACAGATGCCTGTTGCACGCCAGTATTCACGCAAGCCGAGCTAGAAGCCGCAGGTTTTGACCAACGGCCTGCGGTAACGCTGAAGTCAAGCCCAGCGTATGCGATTCACGAGGGCGATGATGGGCGACCAGCAGCTGTGGGCCAGGGCATTGGCGTGCAGGGTGGTGGGTGGAGCCAGAAGCTTCTAGAACCGGGAACAGGAGGAGAGGAAGTTCTCGGACAGTGGCTGGGGTGGAAGAGGGGAAGGCAATACAACATTGAAGGAGACGGGTTGGTTTTAAATGAAGGTTCGAAGCTTTAAGAGTAGGTTAGGTTCAAGGGACTAGTGTACGAATTGAAAATACGTTTAGCGTTTCTAATTTTGAGAATTTATAGTAGCACCCTGAGCGTTTGGCTTGAGAGGGCGGTTCCTCATAATTTTATTTAAGGGTATGTTCGGTTGCAACTTTAGAATTAATCTGGAGGTCAAATCTGAATCTGACGCGATCGTTCGGCAATTCTGACGACTTTTCAATCTGGAGCTCCTCTAGATCGGTAGTTGCGTCAAATTTGCACGCTTTACTATATACCTTAGCGTGGCTTATTACGGACCTTATATCGGCAGTAGTACGACTCCTAAAGAGTAAATAGGTTAAATTAGATATAGAACAGACAGGCTTTAGAAACTATACAGATTAAGGCTATAACTAAGGTAGAATAGGTCCTTAGCCTTTTTATATATATAGTATAGAATTAAGAGAGCATTTTGCTAGAATTGCATTCCTATTAATTAATCTATATTAAGAATATTGTTTCTATACGCTTTAAAGCCCTTTTTAAAAAACCTATAAAGCCTTTCTAAGCACCTAATTAAGGTCCTTAATTGCTACTATATATAAGAATAAATTCTAAATGCCTAATCTAAAAAGCTACTATAACTTATCCTTAGGATTAAGATTAGTATCTATTAGCCTACTAAGTAATAGCTAACGGGAATTAGATCCCTTTATAGGAGTATAGGTAGGCATAAAAATAGGGGTAGGATAATAAGGTATAGTAGGAGTAGAGATTTTTAAAAGCTTAATACTAATATTAAATTTAATATTATAGACCTTATATTAGCAGTAGTAGAACTACTAAGGGGAGATATAAACGGGTTAGTTAAGATAGTATATAAGGCGCTAGAACCGATCGAGCTATAGGATAAAAGGTAGCCAAGTTACGTAGTTAGTTATATTATAAGTTTAAAACGTAGGAATATAGGAATATAGAAATGCGACGTACCGATATACTAATATACTAATGTACTTAGTACATTTCTTAGGGGTAGTATTAAATACTTAAAGGATTACAGTCCCTATCTTAAATAGTTCTCTTCTTTATAGTAAATCTTAGAATATAATTAAAGTTAATCTATTAGGTAACCTACTCTACTAGGTATATTTATATTATTAACTATTCTATACCTATATACCTAGCCCTTTAATAAGTTTACCGTAGTATTTCTTAGAGGGCTTTATTATATATTTACTACTAAGGTTATAGTAAAGGAAGTTAAATAATATGCTATCTAAAGTACTAGTTATAATACTATTTATAGTAGTAACTACTTTAGGATTAGAAGGAGATACTAGCATATAAGATAATAACTTAGTAGTTGTTATAATAAATTAGCCTAGGAGTATTATAAAGCAAAACAATGCTAATAATTAGGCACTATTTTAATTACTATAAGATATAAAGAGAGAAAAGATTGAGATACTATTAATTAAAAAATTCTTAGGAGAAAAGTATAAGCTAAAGGGATTTCTTATATAGATAAAGCTAAAAATCTAATATAAGGAAATAAAGTTAGAATAGGTAGTAAATTAAGTGGTATATACAGGACTATTTTTAATAGGTTAGGTACTAAAGTAGTTTAAATCTTGTTTTATAGAGATATAAGCTAATAGTATAGCAACTGCTAATCTAGAAGTGTAGTATATATTTTTAGATTAAAAAGGATTTACTAATAAACCAATGTAAATATATAGAGATCTTAAATTAATAGTAATAGTTAAAAGAAAGCTATATTAACTTATATAGAAGGGATTAGTAATAGACTATATAATATAGTTCTAGATACTAGTAGTATAAATTAAGTAGAACTAAGGAGCGTTAATAGTGTAATATAGATAAGGTTTAAAGGCTAAAGTTTAGGCAACTATAATACTAATAGACAATTTAAATAATATAAGAGAGCTAATTAAATAAGATATTAAGGTAGATAACTAGTTATACTAAAGCGAGAAGTTAGGAAGAATATAGTAAGGTTTAATATATATAAGAAAAATATAGTAAGTGTTAAGGTTATAATATAGTGCAGAGCTAATAGACCTAAGTAGTATTAAAGAAAATAAAAAGAGTAATAAGTAACTATAGAAACCTAAAGGATAAATGTCTAAGGAGTAGAGGCTAAACTAGGGATCTTAGCAGTAAAAGACATTTAGGTAGACTCTATAGTAAGAAAAGTAATATAAAGAGGGGGCTTATATAAACTGTAGAAAATAAAGTTATTTTGCTAAAGACTATAGGAGTAGTTAGTATAACTATATAGTAAAGGGAATAAGACTAGTCGATAATATATACGTATAGAGGAATAATAATGTACTATAAGGAATAAAAGAATATATAATTAAGAGTTTTGTGTTTTATTATAATAACATATACTAAGTTTATAAGGACGCTAAGTATAGCGTAAGCTATTAGCTATAAGAGCCTAAGTTAAGAGGACTTTAGGGTATATAAAAGTTAGATAAGAACTAAATTAACTTTATAAATGTTAGCGACTTAGTTAATCGAGGCACGAGCACGGCAAGAGGGACGCGCAAGCCTATACAATTGGTAGTCTATAAATGAGGATCTAAAGCTAGAGAAAGGAAAGGAGACGGAGGGCGGCGCCGCTTAACGTTATCCCATAAGCTGGTGGATTGAGGCCACTTTTAACCGAGCCAATTAGATCCTTCCAAATCGTCTTCCTTATTATCGCAATAATGCTTTAAATTGTTCGCGACTTTAAAGCTTAATATCACCCGAATAATGTATATATTTAATGCTATATTCACGGTATTCGATTTAGGTGTTTCTACTAGCAGGTTCCTTTCGTGCAGAGCGGTATTTTACATAGAGGGCAGCCGTTTCTAGTCCTTCGAGGACGATTGTCAACATTTTGGTGTTCGCGCACGGGCCATATTCGAGGTGGCCTCCACCAGCTTATGGGATATATAATCCTTTAGTTATATAACGGCAACTGTCTAAAACTGTATAAAACTGTCTGTAACTGTCTATAACTGTCCGCTATAATTTACTAATATTTACCAATATCTATTAGTTATAATCTACTAGTTTCTACTAGTTTCCACTAGCGCCGTAATATTACCCCACCCTCTAAAAAAGCCTGCCCTTAGGCTTTATACGTCCGTATTATATCTATAGGGTATTCTTATCTTTATACTTAATAGGCAGCTTATTATCTTTACTATTTTAGCATTCTATTTACTTGTTAAGGTACTTTAGGGGTCTGGGTTTATTAGGGTAACGACTATAAAACTCCTAAAGCTTATAGGGACTACCTATAAAGTTCTATATAGGGTACTAAGTAGGGTTTAGGTTGTATCCTTTCTAACTAATATAATATTTTAACGTTCCCCTTATAAGCTTATAGGCTAGTATTTCTTTAATTTCCTATTTATTGTTGCTTTTAACTTAGATTAGTAGGGGAGGTTTATTCTTTTATCTAGGTAATAGGTTATTTATAGCTTTCTATAGTTTATTTAAAGAGAAAATAGGGTAATCTTTAATTAAATCTAGGAGCTTTACTTTATATACGTTATCTATCTTCTTAAGAACTTTATATAGTCTACTATCTAATAGTCTAGCTTACGGCTAGGTCGTTCCGTTTTTTAGTTCTTTATTATAACCTAGACCATATCTTCTACGGTAAAGTTAGGCTCTCGCCTATGCTTATTCGCCTATTATTATATTAATTTCTAGGCCTTTTCTAGATTTATATAGGCTACCGTCTAGGCTTCTTTTAAGCGCTTGGCGTACTACCGTGCTTCCTTATAAGATAGTTTTTTATATACGGTCTAGGGTCCTTTTAGTCTTTCCTAGTTAAAGCTTATATAGGGTAAGTAACCTATTTCTAGTTAAATAGGGGCAAATCCTATAGAGTTATAGGGTAGGGTTGCTTAGGTATAGTTTATTAAGGGTAGTAGTTTAGCCTAGTTATCTTAGAAGTAGTTAATAAAGGGCCGAAGTCTCTAATCTAAGTATTAATTTATAATTTCCGTCTAACTATCTGTCTAAGGGTGGTATATAGTAGAAAGCTTTAGCTTAATACCTAAGATTTAGGTAAACTTATTCTAGAAAGCTAATATAAATTACGGCCTATAATCGGATATAATAGTATCTAGTAGTCTATAAATCTAGTAAACGTAATAGATATATAGTTAGGCCGCTTCTTTAGTATTAATATTTTTATAATATGGGATTAAGAACGGGTGCTTGCTAAAGCAGTTAACTAAAATTATAACTATATTATATCCGTTACGGTTTATAGGTAGCTTATAAAAGTCTATAAAGATATATTACTAGGGGCGTTCTAGTATTAAAAGTGGTTTTAATAGTCTTAGGGTCTTGTCTTATAGGATTATAAATCTATAGTAGCCGTCGCAGTTCCGTATATAACGGTTAATATCTATAACTATTCCGGGCCAGTAGTAGCGGTTACTAATAATCTTATAGGTTTTATTTTTTTAGGGTAGGCCGTAGAGACCTAGGCATAAGCTTTGGCAATAAGCCGTGTCCGTAAGTTCTATTTCTTAGCTACTACTAGCCGTTTCTAGTGCTTAAGTAGTCTATTTTTAAGGGATCATAAGCTAGTAACGTTCTTTGCCTTTTTACGGTATGCCTATAAAGAGGGGGTCGTTTAGTTAGCCTATAGTAGTTTATTAATAAGGTTAAGTTTAGAGGAGTTAATAGGATATATCTCGGCGCCTAAGGAGTTTATGCTTAGTTCTGCCCGTATTTAGGGGTTAAGATATTCTAGTTATAGTAGCGTTTAGGTCTATAATAAGATCTTTATAGCCGTCTAGTTATTTAGGTCTTGCTTACGCCTTATAAGAGTGTCCGTACAGTTCGTAGCGCCTAGTCTATATATAATTAAGAAGTTAAACTAAGATAGGGTATCCGCTTAGCGTACCTATTAGGCTATAAGGGCCTTAGTTATTATAAAGTATTTTAGGGCCTTATAATCTAAAACTACCTTAATTGGCTTAGGGGTCCCCTTTAGCTATATACGCTAGTGCTAAAAGCTAGAGATAATAGCCAGTATTTCTTTATTATAGATATAGTAGTTTAGTTTAGGATTTATTATAGTCTTTAAATAGTATATAATAGGGTGCTACTCTCCGTCCGGTTGCTTCTAGGGGAAAACACTAGCTATTACGCTGTCTAAGGCATTAGTTTCTAGCATTAAGGGCCATTTTAGATTAAAATGGGTAAGTAAGGGAGCTGATATTAGCCGTTTCTTAAGCTTACTAAAGGCCTGCCTATATATAGCGTTAAAGTAAAAGGGCTAGTCTTTTCTAATAAGACGGTTAAGAGGCCGGGTAATCTTGCTATAGTTCTTAATAAAGCGTTAGTAGAAGTTACAAAACCCCAAAAATAATTATACCCCCTTTACGGTCCGTAGGGGTACCTACTAGTTAATTATAGCCGTCTTCTCTAGGTCGGTTTTAATTCCATTTATACTAATAATAAAACCTAAGTACTTTATACGCTTAATATTAACCTAGAGGCTAGCCTCGCGGAGCCGTTATAGGACTTTATAGACATACTCCTTATATTCTAGCCCGTTCTTAGAGTAGATTATAATATTATCTAAATAGGCCGTATAGAAGTCGTTAAGGTAGTTAAAGAGTATATTGTTTATATAACGCTAGTATATAGCTAGTCTATTAGTTAGTCTAAAAGGGAGTACTTTATATTTATACGTTCTATAATAGGTCTAAAATATAATTAGATCTTTAGACCTAGGGTTTATTCTAATTTAGTAAAAGGCCTAATAGATATTAAGCTTTATAAAGACCTTAGCTCTACTTATTTGGGCTAGAGTCTTATTAAGTAGGGGCAGCAGATAGCGGTCCTTGCGGGTTATATTATTTAGTTTATAGTAGTTAATATAAAAGCGGAGCCCTTTATTTAGCTTTTTAATAAAGAGAATAGGCGAGGTAAAAGGGGCTTAGCTAGGCTTAATAAAGCCCTTACTTAGGCTATTAATAAAATACTACTTTATAGCCTATAATTTAGTAATAAACTGCTTATAAAGGGGGCTAAAGCTAAGAGTATTTTCCTTACCCTACTTAATCTTAATCTTATAGTTATACGGTTAGTAAGGTAAAAGTATATTAGACGCTACTTTAGAGAATATATCCTTAAATTTCTAGTATTAATAGGGCAGCTTTTGTTCTACTAGTTTCTTATCCATAAGCTCGCTTTCTTATCTACTAAGCTTACTTCCCTTTTCCTTAATTATTTAATTAATTTTATATAAGCTTATCGTAAAGGCGACGGTATTAGGCTAAACTAAGTTCTGGTAGAATCCTACGGCACTAATATAGTAGATATTAACTAGTAGGAGGTCCGCTAGTTTCCTTATAGCCGTTTTCCGGACCGTATTTTACGGTTTAGGGTTTATAATCCTTTTTAGCTCCTATTCTATCTTCTATAGGTTATCCCTCTAATCTATTAGTTTAGTATAACATCTAACATTCCTTACTATTCTTTATAGCTATATAGGGCCTAAGCTCTCTATAGGGTTTTTTTAAAGTTACTATTAACTTCCTAGGTCTTTAATGCGGGTGGCGTAATATAGGTAGTCTAGGGGTAATGTAGTATACGGATCTATTATAAATTAAGCTATATATCTTTCTTAAAGGCCTAGTCCCTATATATAGCATTAGCCTAGTAAATAGTATTAATCTAGGGCCGTATAAGGTTTTTTATTATAATACTAATTTCTTTTATAAAAAAGGGGTTAGGGGTAGGGGTTTGGGCTAAATAAGCTGTCTACTCTATACGTTAAGCTATAAGCCTAAATAGGTGTAACGGGGCTAGCCCAGTTACAGTAGGAATGTCTCGGTGAAACACTTGACAGATAAATTCCGACGCTTTGACTAAAATCTGCCAGATCAATCGAATTACTGAAGTCCGTCGATGACCGCGTGCGCACGTGCGCACGCATCGACCACCAAGCCCCTGACTATTTAATTATATAATTCTCTTGTTATTCCTTTCTCTCCTTTACGCAACGTCTTATTCTTAGCGAGAGCTATATACCCTTAGATTTAGATAGAATTTATATCGTTCTTTTAAATCTTCCCTAAAGTCTCTCCACGCCCTTATACTACGTTATATTAATACTAATACCCTTAAAAATGGCAAACGAACTTAAATCCGCTATAGTAACTATTATGGCCCTAGTTAGGGAACAAATGACTATAATACAATAGTCCTTTATAGATGCCTTAGCCTAGTAACGAACTATACTAAAAGCTTAGCATTAGTAATTAATTAAAGCAATATATAAAAAACTCTATGACGCTAAAGTACTTATGTTAGAGACCCTAATAGTAACACCTATAAATAAAATTAAAATAACTGTATGCGAACCCAACCTATTAAATATAAACCCTAAACTAGTAATGGCAGCTTAATCCGTACCTATAACAAACCTAGTACTTACTATAAAACCTAAAAAGCTTCCTAACCCTTTAATATTTAATAGAAATTAAAATAACCTATATCCCTTTATAACTAAGCTCCGTCTTAAACTTTTAATAAACTATAACTAATACCTAACTAAAGCTAGTAAGATTAGCTATGGAATATCTTATTTAAGTAAAGACGCTATATAAACTATAGACCCATTCTTCCGTAATAGCACCTTTATTAATTTTAAAATCTTTATTTCTCTACTAGAATAAATATATAATAACGCTAGCCGCGAACATATAGCTATTACTAAACTTAAAAACCTATAATAATGGAACCGAGACTTTACCAGCTTCTTTTTGGAATTTTTAGGCCTTATTAGTAAACTAGATTAGAATAAAGCCGCTAGAGTTACTGCCTTACATTAAGCTATTTCGGATAAAATTAGAGTATAGTTAGTAGGTAGAAAACTGCCAAAGGACTTACCCAAATTTGCTATAATATATTAATAAATTAATAAGGACCTTTAATATAATAAATAAACTCGTTCCTTAAAGCTAACTATACCTTACGTTTAAAACTCTATAAAACTAATATATACCCTAAAGCGCGATCTATCTCCGAGACCTAAAAGCCTTATATATAACCCTATGGACCTTAACGCCACTTAATCCTATATACCCTTAAGAACTAACAAATAAAGAACATATGCCGTAAATAGAGAATGTTTTAGATATGGAAAAAAGGGATATATTTAAAGGGATTGCCAAACTTACCCTTTTAAAAAGGTCTGCCGTAGCTCCTCTTAGTCCTTAAGTCGCGCTTATTCCACAAATTATACTCATTTTATAAATTATACTTGGTTATTATAAAGTATTTTACCTTTAGTTAATTCGGAAAATAAATTATCCTAGGGCTAAGTTGCGCTTTAGGATAAGAAGTGGAAGAGTATAAGTATTTAGGCTCTTTTAGCGCTAATACATAACACAACTCCCTTAATATACTTAGCGAAATTTAAATACTTAAAAAATAGAAGGAAGTATAAATCCTTATAGATAGCGGAGTCACTAGTATAGGCTTTATTAATACAAACTACGCGAAAACTTAACGCTTAAATTTAAAGAAACTTAATAAGCCTTAAGGCCTATAAGGCTTTAATAGTAAGCCTTTAATATACGGTAAACTAACGTACTACGCTCTTATAAAGATATAGATAGACGAATACCTTAAATACGTTTCCCTATTTATAACACCCTTAAATTATTATAAGGTAATACTTAGATATAGATAGCTAAAACGATATAACTCTTTAATTAGCTAGGTTAAAGAAACACTAAAATTCCGTATAACCTACTACTAAAGTTATTACTTAAAATATTACTTACCCTATAAATATATATATAACTATTTAAATTTAATATAATATAAATTGCCCTTACTATAAACCTTAAACTAATATAATAAAGTTATAACTGCTAATCGCGGGAAAAAATGTAAAGATAATATATTAAAACCTCTTAAAATTTATATAATATAAGCCGCACCCTTTTATTTATTAGTAAAAAAAATAAGACTATAAGATCTTTGCTATAATACTAGAAGATATTAAGAAGGCGTTAAAACCGAAGTAATATATTAACCCCCGACCTCTTATACCTAAAGAATATTATAATCTAATTAATACGTTTAAGAAACAATTTGTAAACTAACTACCCCCATATTAAGATAAGTATAATTTTAAAATAAAACTTAAACCTAGTATAACGCTAAAGTTCGGCCCGTTATATGGTATATCGTAAGAAGAGCTACTTATAATATAATAATACCTTAAAGAGCACCTAAAGAAAGGATTTATTCGCCCTAGTTAATTACCATTTACTTTACCTATACTATTTATTAAGAAACCTAGAGGAGGCTTAAGATTCTATATTAATTATTAAGCCCTAAATGCGATTATAATTTAAAACCGATATCTAATTCCTCTACTTTAAGAAACACTTAACTGCTTAGTAAAAGCATAATACTTTATAAAGCTTAACGTAGTCGCTGCCTTTAATTAAATCCATAACGGAACGCCTCATACCAGGACTCGAAATCACCCGAATCCAATGGCTTCGACAGGAAAATGCAAACCAAGCACATAACGAGAACAACGAGAGGACACGAGGGTCGCCGGAGACTCGCCAGGGAGACGCCGGACGAACGCATGGCTCCCTCATCGTCAGCACACATACACCAGGAATGCAAAAACTCCTTATCCAAAAAGGAATAATTATAAATGGCCTTATATACAACACAAGGCTCTACAACCACAGACTATGCCTAGAACAATGCTATCGCTATATATAATAGGGACACACCCAATCTATATGCGTAGTATAGGTATGCTGCGGCCACTATACAGGCCCCCATAATATAAGATATTGCTTAAATTAAGACTAAACAAAATACGCGAACTGCTACTGAAGCACATATAAGGCGTAGGAGAGAGAAGACTATATTAAATACAGAAGACGGAAGGCAAGGGCTTAATAGCTGCGGGAATAACTGCACGCTAGGTTATATAAATAGAAACAACAGGCAATAAGCTAGGGGGACGCAGGTGCCTTCCCAGCGTTTCCTACCTTTAATACTAGAGGGCTAGGCTAGCTATCCCAAGCCTTAACGGGCTAGAGGCGACGCCGCGCGACATTACTAGACCAAGTAGGGATATAAGGGTCACAGGGGACACAAGGGAGAGGACGCCCCGTAGGAAGACCCCTATAGACAGCAATAGTAGGCTTAAGACTAGGACAATTAAGAATTAAACTTAATGCGGTAAATATAATATTCGCAGCCGACCTATAAAGGGTATATAGCCGACCAGTAAGAATAGGGGAAGAACTAGTAATAATAATAGATTTAGATATAGACGCGCTAACAGGAACATAAGACATAGGAATAGAAAGCTCTATATAAAATAAGTAGTAACTAGGGTGTAGATATAAGAGATAGAAGCTCCGAATATTCTAGAGAAAGTAGAAATAGAAAAAGTAAGGAATAAAGGAGAGTCGAAGGACCTTTACTAGTTATCAGGAAAATTTTTTTCGGGCTCGTTGTTGTAGTTTGCGGCAATTTGCGGCAAACTGTACGGTTGCGGCAGTTGTATATAGTCTTGTGCGGTTTGCGCATTTTACGGCAAACTGCACAGAGCCTGTGTATTTTATAGTAATTTGTAGCAAACTGTACAGAGCCTGCGCATTTTATAGCAACTTGCAGCAAACGCGCAGAGCCTGTATATTTTACACGTTTTGTATATTTTATATATTTTATATATTTTGTATATTTTACACATTTTATACATTTTATATTTTGCATATTTTATATTTCTATATAACTATATAAAATATAGAGCTATTTATTAAGTAATTAAGATAAGGGGGATACCCTTTATAAAGGCTCTAAATCATTAATTGGCGGTATTCCTAATAATCTGCTGGCTGTATACCAATTTCCTAACTAGGCTTAGTGCCTGCCTACCTACTTGCCTGCCTGCCTGCCTACCTACCTATCTGTCTGTCTGTCTGTCTATACCTACCTATACTTACCTGCCTATACCTACTGTCTATGCCTACTATCTGTGCCTACCTGTCTGTGCCTACTATCTATGCCTACCTGTCTGTACCTACCTATCTATACTACCTGTCTATACCTACTGTCTGTGCCTACCGTCTGTGCCTCCTATCTGTGCTACTGTCTATGCCTACCTGTCTGTAATTTGGGGGAAAGGTTGGCCCGATTGAAGGCTCCGCCTAATTTAATTGATCGATTAATCGTATTAATTCGAATCGTTCTCTACGGCCGTTCGCTGGCTGTATATTCGAACGGTGGTTATCTAGCTCTGGCGACGGTCGACGGTTGTCTGGTTCTGGCGACGGTCGACGGTCGTCTGGTTCTGGCGACGGTCGTCTGGCTCCGGCGACGGTCGTCTGGCTCTGGCGACTGTCGTCTGGCTCTGGCGACGGTCGACGGTCGTCTGGTTCTGGCGACGGTCCTCAGCTGGCTGCCGTTCTGGTGCCTCCCTAGGTAGGGAGGATGTAAGGAAGGAAGGGTAAAAAATAAGGTGGCTACCTAGGTATATAGATAAGGGGTATACTTGGTAGAGGCACGTATAGAGGCTATCGGGAATATAGCGGGGACCTGATGCAGAGCTTCGTGTAGAGCCTCTGTATGTCGCGCAAAGCCTTATGTAGAGCCTTTGTATATAGAGCTTTGTGTAGAGCTTCGTGCAGAGCTTTGTATAGAGCCTCCGTATGTAGAGCTTCGCGTAAAGCCTCGTGCAGAGCCTCTGTATATAGAGCTTCGTGTAGAGCCTTGTATAGAGCTTTATGCAGAGCTTTGTGTAGAGCCTTATGCAGAGCCTTGTGCAAAGCTTTATATAGAGCTTCGTGTAGAGCCTCGCGCAAAGCTTTATGCAGAGCTTTGTGTAGAGCTTTGTGTAGAGCTTCGTGTAGAGCTTCGTATAGAGCTTCGTGCAGAGCCTTGTGTAGAGCTTCGTGCAGAGCCTCGTGTAGAGCTTCGTGCAGAGCCTTGTACAGAGCCTCTATACGCAGAGCTTCGTATAGAGCCTCGTGTAGAGCCTCGTGCAAAGCTTTGTGCAGAGCTTCGTGTAAAGCTTCGTACAGAGCTTCGTGTAGAGCTTCGTGTAGAGCTTCGTGTAGAGCTTTGTGTAGAGCCTCGTGTAGAGCTTCGTGCAGAGCCTTGTACAGAGCCTCTATACGCAGAGCTTCGTATAGAGCTCCGTGCAGAGCTTCGTGTAGAGCTTCGTATAGAGCCTTATGTAGAGCCTTGTGCAAAGCTTCATATAGAGCTTTGTGTAGAGCCTTACGCAAAGCTTTGTACAGAGCTTTATGTAGAGCTTCGTATAGAGCTTCGTGTAGAGCTTTATGCAAAGCTTTGTGCAGAGCTTCGTGTAGAGCTTTGTGTAGAGCCTCGTGTAGAGCTTCGTGTAGAGCTTTATGCAGAGCTTTGTGTAGAGCTTCGTATAGAGCTTTGTATAGAGCTTCGTGTAGAGCTTCGTGTAGAGCTTTATATAGAGCTTCGTGTAGAGCTTTGTGTAGAGCCTTGTGTAGAGCTTCGTGTAAAGCTTTGTGTAGAGCTTCGTATAAAGCTTCGTGTAGAGCATCGTGCAGAGCCTCGTGTAGAGCTTCGTGCAAAGCTTTGTGTAGAGCTTTGTGCAGAGCCTTATGTAGAGCTTCGTGCAGAGCCTCGTACAGAGCCTCTATACGCAGAGCTTCGTATAGAGCTTCGTGCAGAGCTTCGTACAGAGCTTTGTGTAGAGCTTTNTGCANAGCCTCGTGCAGAGCTTCGTGCAGAGCTTCGTGTAGAGCTTCGTGTAGAGCTTTGTGCAGAGCCTCATGCAAAGCTTCGTACAGAGCTTCGTGTAAAGCTTTGTGTAGAGCTTCATGCAGAGCTTTGTGTAGAGCTTTGTGTAGAGCTTTATAGTATTTTTGTTGCGTTTTTATTGCAGCCGAAAATTAGGGTCTACTTAAGTTGTAATTTGCGGCGATTTATATGGGTAGCCTATGTATTTGTAGCAAATCGCCGCAAGTTGCCGCAAATCGCTAAAATCGCGACATACGCAGGTTTTGTAGACCCCGATTTTCGCTTGCGACAACGTGCCCAAAAAAAAATTTCCTGATGCTAGGGGTCCGCCACCTATCCATTATATAGTATAACTGCGGTAACACAAACCACCGCCTTGTAAGGCCCCTACTAGACAGTCTAGACCTAGAGAAATACTATATCCTTGCTATATAAAAGCCGTATTATAATACCTTTATATAATTAATATACTGCCCCTAAGGATTCCAGCTCCTATATAAACTAAAAGTAGCTATACGCGTATGCTTTATAATTAGTAAGGCTATTAGCCTGTCCTTATAGTTATAGCAGGCAGTTAACCTAGATATTATAGTTATAATAATCTAAATATATAGGGGACCGGTATAAATTATTAATGTATATAACCCTAGGGTTAAAGGGGTCCTATAAACAGAGAATATTATATTAGTAATAAGCTTACTAGAAACNNAAGGTATAGAGTTTATCCTATTAGGAGATATAAACCTTTACTACCCGCGGTAGGGGGGTATCCATATTGCTATAGATTAATAGTTAGAGTGCCTACTAAGAGCTATAGATATCTAGGGCCTTAAGCTAGCTACCCCCCTAGGAGCAATTATATAGTAATAAGGCACCGCTAGAAGTATAATTAACCTCATATTTATAGACGAAGGCCTATACTAGAGACTTAAAAGGTNNAACCCTNAAGAANAATAGGCACTTACCCTAGANTATATCCCTATCTAGATANAGCTAGACCTANATACTAAAGCGTAACTAAATAGAAAAAGATATATAATAAGGAAGCTTAAGATAGACAGTTTCCTTAATATAGTTAAATAATAACTCTAAGACCTAGAAGAAATCCACCTAATACCAAACAAGCGAGGCTTATTAGCCACCCTTAAGGAAATTAACCAAAGACTAGAAAGGATCTAGGTAGCGATTAAAAATAGGCTAGAAGAGCACTGCCCAATCTTAAAACTGGGCCCCTACGCGCAATACGCATAGTCTATATAATACATAGTTCTAGTTGCCAGCCAACGATAAGCAAGAAGGAAATATATAAGCAGCCACAACCCTAAAGACGAGAGACGATATAAAGATACAAGAAACCAGCTAAAGAATACCCTAAAAAAAGAAGTAAGGAATAACTAGAAACGGTTTATAAATAAGTATACTTCTAACCTAAGCCTCCCCTATAATAAGGGCCTTTGGGCTATAGCAAAATAGGTAAAGAAAAAGGTAGGGCGCCTAGTAGAAGACCTACACCTACTACCCCTACGAAGAGTAGGAGAATTATAGGCTATAAACAACAACGATAAGAAGGCAAAGATCCTTATAGAAAGGTTCTTCCCCTAACCGGCTTTAGTAGACCTTAGTGACATCACAGGTAAAACACCGGTGACTTGCCTATAGGTTAACAGTAATATAACAACAGAGAAAATGGCTAGAACCATTAGCCGCCTTTTAAATAATATAGTATTAGGACTAGATAGAATTCTAAATAAGGCCCTAAAAACCTATGGGCTACTTATAGCACCTTAGCTTGCAGATATAGTTAGAGTATGCTTTACTATAGGCTACTACCCGCAACTTAGAAGATCTATAATAACGGTTGTCCTATAAAAAGAAGGTAAAGCAGATTACTTAATCCTAAGAAGCTACCGCCCTATTGCCTTAGAAAACACCCTTAGTAAGATCTTAGAAAGGGTAATAGCGGAACGCATAGTAGATATAGTAGAGAAATACGCCCTACTACCACAAAGCTAAATAGGGGCAAGAAAGAACCGCTTAACACTATTAGCACTTACGCTACTCACTACCACTATTAAATCTGCATGGGCGATGCGAAAGGACTTTATAGTATCAATGCTTAGCCTAGATATTAGTGGTGCCTACGATAATATACCCTATAAGCGTCTCCTATATATCCTTAGGGTAAAGGGCTTCTTAGAATAGATTATACAATTTATTTAAGGGTTTATAGGCTAGAAAGAAACATTACTAGTCTTTAGCGGATACTAGAGCCCCCCTATTGCAGTTATAACAGGAATACTATAAGGATTACCCCTCTTGCCTATACTCTTCCTTTTCTTTATAAGTAACCTACTTAACTTCTTTAAGGAAGGGGCGACCTAGGGGATAGGCTTTATTAATAACACAAACCTAATTATATACGGGCTAATAGCCGCAGAGAATTACAGAATACTAGAGAAAGCCTATAATACTTATATAGAATAGGCAAAACATTATAGAGTCCAATTCTTATTAGAGAAATACTAGCTAATCTATTTTATAAGAAAACGCAACTAATCTGTAGATCTTTAGTATATAATTCACATCTAAGGCTTTAGGGGTTAACTAGTTTAGGGCCTAAGGGTATTAGGAGTATAGGTAGATAGTAAGCTCTAGTAGAGCGTATATACAGCGCAAGCGGCCCATAAAGGCTAAGTATAGTTTATCGCTTTATCTAGGATTATTAATTCTATATAGGGTCTATACTTCTAGAGGTCACGCCTACTATATATAGTAGTTGTCTGGCTAACCATAATATATAGATTTAATGTTTAGGCCATTAGAGAAACTAAGAAGGGCCCCCCTAAATTACTCCTTAAACTACTTTAAAAGGTCTAAACAGCCTGCCTCTAGAGTATCATAGGTGGGTATAAGCGAACGGCTATAGTACTACTTGAGAAGGAATCCAATATTCCCCCCCTATAGTTATATATTAAAGCCACTGTAATATAAAGGATATAAAATAAACACAACTCTAATATTATAAAGTATATTAAGACACGCCTAAGTAAACTATAGAGGGACCCTAGGGTGCCCTATAGAAGAACAAACTAACAACCCTAAAGTAGGGAAGAGATATTAGAGAAATAGGTAAAGAAAGTAGAAGAAGAATAGTGCCGCTTTAGGGCCCAGGCCTATATAGAGGAGGAAGGGAGACGCGTAAGAGGTTAGTAAAGATAATAGCAAGATAGAGAAAGGAGCTAAAGTAGAACACGTAAGAATGCTAGGAAACTATCTACTATAATGCAATACTGGTTAGACTAACACTGGAGAGGTAAATAGGAGTTAAAGGTATAGAGGCTGACTTAGGTAAGACAAACCTAAACTATAGCATAGTTAACGCCATAGGGGGTAAATACCTAAGGGCTCCGAGAAGGCCTAATAAAGGCAGAAAATATAATAGCAATACTCTTAAGAATAGGAATAATAGGACTAAAAGATTGGCTTTACTAGGTAGGTATTCTAGTAGGTAGCCCAAGATATAAATATAGCTAGCTAAGACAGACACTAAAACACGTAATACTATTATACCCCCTACGCACTAATTAAGAAATAATGCTCTTAGTAGCTAGCATAGAGAACTATAATACACTGCTCTTAATATAAAAAGGCCTTAAGGCGGTTACCCAGTGGCTTATTAGTTAAAATGTGCTAAATTAGTTCTAGGTTGNAAGGGAAATGGTAATANAAGGTAAGGGGGCGAGNAGNAGGTGCCCCCTAGTAACTCTACAGTAGTAGAGTAANAGTTTGTNATACTAGCGCGTNNGTAGGCTTGTTACGGCAGNAGTGGTTCCTAAGGAGGTTAAANAGTAAGGTAGTAGAGCACNANAGGCGACTCGNAGGCGCTAAGTAGGCGAGTNCNAAAAGGCGGGGAGATNGATNACGGGGTTTTCTTATTTTTCTTAAATAGAGTTTTCTCCCTATATATAAATAAGGAGTAGTCCGCGTGGGCCCAATAGGGATCCGAATCGGACGTTAAGCAATGAATTATTATTATTAATTAAATCCGTATTTACGAAGGAGATAAGAAGTATATGGCTTTCTATATATAATAGGGACTTTTTAAATACCTAGTAATGCCATTTAGCGTAAAGAACGGTCCCGGTATGTTTTAGTAATATATTAATAATATGCTTCGCGAATTCCTTAATATATTTATTACCGCGTATATTAATTGTCGGGAATGAGGCAAGCGGTCGTCACGTGTCGCCGCGGCACTAGCGTGGCGAGGAGCCTTAAGCTCCTCGCCCTTCCTCATTCCAATCAAAAAGCTTTATCAACCAACATCACTGTAACCCTACTCGAGTAGTCGTTATTGGTGAGTCACCCTGTGTGACCAACATTAATAATATCTTAATCTATTTATCTTTGCTTTCTAAGTATTAGAAGCACGTCTAAATAGTCCTTAAACGCCTACGAGACGCGGGCTTATAATGCGATATTAAGAAATATAAGTTCTATACGTCCGAAGTTACATACTTAGGCCTAATTATATCCCGTAACGGAATTAAAATGGACTCTAAGAAAATTACTACAATTATAAACTAGGAAAGTCCTAGTAGTATATAAGATATCTAAAGATTTCTAAAATTTACAAATTTCTACCGTTAATTTATTAATTACTTCTTAAAAATTGTTTAGCTATTAGTAAACTTAATAAGGAAAAATATAAGATTTAAATAGATGTCATGGGACGGGGGCAGTGGCTATAAAGCGTATGTATTCGAGGAGTCTACAAGATGTTACGCGATCAATCGTAAGGGTCGAGGGCGTAAGGAGGTGATATACCTACGCGTAGCTGACATAAGCTATACGCGAGGTGTACGCGAGAGCACGGGGCTCTCCTATAGAGGCCCCTGCGGTAGGGTTCTATAACACTACCCCCCCTCTTATAGAGGCGGAGCTCTAGCGACGCTGTGGTTACTATATACATATAGAAGGGATACTTAAGGTATAAAAAGAAGAAAAGGGGGGTATTGCTAAAGGCTTGAAATAACGTTATATAATAGGGCTTGGCATCTAAGAATCCGACTAATTAGATAACTTTAACCGCCGGTTAAAGTTCCTAGACATCTTAATAATATTCTAGTTACGTAATCGCACTTTACCGCAATCTAACGGCAATCTAATGGCAATTTGCCCTTATATGGCAATATATAACGGTTTAACTCTATAAGGGTTCCTATAGAGGATTAGGTATAAAGTCTCTGCTTAGGCCTAGTTTCTATAGGTTTGCGTAGTAAAAGTCACTAATTAGATCCTTTGTATTTTTAAAGTCTTCCTATAATTACCATTCTAGCTAATTTATATTAAATCCTGTGTATATAGCTCTATAGTAGAGCCGTTGTCCTCTACCTTTACTAAAGTATTTAGAGTTAATAATTTGTTTAATGGTCCACTTCTCGTAGTTCTTATCTTTATTCTCGTCTTGGATTAGTACTAATAGGGGTTTAGGCTATATCTGCCCTAGTAAGGGGTTAGGCTAATAAAGGTGTAGTAGCTATAGGTGAAATACGGGCTATATCCTGCGGGTAGCTAGGGTAGGTAGGAGTTCTAGCTTATATATGGCTCCCCTATTAATAACTTATTTAATTAAATAGGGGCTAAGGTTCTTATAATTAAGTGACTTTATAGGCCTCTGCGTAGAGATATTANNTATATNTAGCTATACCTAGTNGCCAACACGNATCTCNNGTNGTGGCGTTCTATAATAGTTAGTAAAGTAGGCCTACTTTACTTAAGCCTAGGCCATTTCTCCCTTATAGTAGTTGAGTAGATTTTTTATACAGTCTATATGCTAGTTAGTAAGTAGTATCTTAAGGCGTTTTCTATATAGTAGTTTCTTATTAATAGGTTCTAGTGGCTCTATGCCGGATTAGGGGTAATAACCTTTATTTGCAAAGAACGGGGTAAGTCCTATAGTGGTTAAGACGTAGTTATTTACTACGAATTTACCTAGTAGGAGGTGATTTACTTAGTTATCTTGACTATAGGCGACTACTTATTATAGGTACGCTTTAATGCTGGCATTAGCGTTTTTTAGTTGCTTAGTAGTTTTATAGTAAAAGGATATAGATATCTTAACGGAGATGCTAAGGTGTTAGTAGATTCGTCTCTATATATTAGAGTTAAATTATATACCTTGGTCGGATATAATTGAATTAGGTAACCTATATAGTTAGTAAACTTTGCGAAGGAAGGCGTTAGTAACATTACTAACAGCTACGCCTTCGGTTAGGACGTAGTGGCGCTCTTTTATAAGTTGGTATATTATTATAAGGATGTTCTTATAGGTACGGCCGTGTCGTTTATAGGGTAGTAGGTTAATAACAAAATCTATAGCGATATCTGCCTATTGTCGTATAGGTACTAGTAGAGGGTGTAGTAGTCCTTAGTACTTTATATTAAAGGCCTTAGCGCGCTTATAACTATAACAGGCGCCTATAAAGTGTTTAACTAAGTCTATTATTTTTGGCTAGAAGTAGTATTGGCTAAGAAGCTTATAGGTTCCTCCTCTACCTAGGTGGCCGCTTAATTAGAGGTTGTAGGCTATTTAGATTAGTTACTGTTGTAGATTTTCTAAGTTAGGGATAAATAGGCGGCCTCTATAATAGAGCCTGTTCTCTTTTACTTCTAAGGCTGCTATATTAATCTGGCCTAAGCTTTAGAGGTTAGTAGGTAGTATATAGGCGCTGGCGGTTTTTGTGGTAATAAGTTAATATAGTAATGGGTTGACAGAGGCGTTATATGCCGTAGTAATAAGCTTGTTAATTTTGGAAGGTAACTTTAGTTTTATGGTATAAAGCTAGGGTATGGTTGGCTTTATTATAGGTAGTATACCTAGGGCCAAATTTTGTACTTTTAAGATCGTCTATTATTGGAACTAATTATAGGGGTTATTTTTAGACTAAGGAAGGTCTTGTAAGCGGCGTGTTAGGCTATTAGGTTTAGTACCTTATACTCCTAGTTTATATATAATTTTGAAGTTAAAACTAGAGAGGAACTTATTCTAATATGCTTGGTGTTAGTTTAGCTACTTTATAGTTATAAAGTACTTAAGGTTGCGATGGTCTATAAAGACTTTAGTTAGCTAGTTAGGCTTTACTAAGGAGAGTTTTAGTTAGAATTCTTTAAATGCTTATACAATTGTAAGGAGTTCTTTATTATAGATCTTATAGTTATACTTTTATAGTATAAGCTTAGACAAGTAAAATGTGACTAGGTAAAGGAGACTATTGTTACCTATTTAGGAGAGGACGCCTACGTTAATGTGGTCTGAGGAGTTGGTTTTAAGGTAGAGTTGTTATCCTGATGTAAAGTAAGCTAGGATAGGTGCTTTAGTAAAGGCATTTTTAAGGTCTTAGAATGCCTTCTCGCATTTAGGCGTCTAGGTAAAGTATAGGTGCGTTTTTCTTCCTTTTATAAAAAGGCCCTTCATTTGCATTATTGCTATAAGTAATATTACTACGCTTAAGAAGTTGTATATGAATTTCTAATAAAAGTTAGTAAAACTAAGGAAGGCTTATACGTCCTTAATACAGTTAGGGGCTTGCTATTTGGTAATTATGTGTACCTTCTTGGGGTCTATACGGACACCCTTAGTGGTAATAATTAGTCTAAGGTATTTTACTTCTGTGACTAAGAATTCGCATTTCTTTAAATTAATGTAAAGTCCTATGTCCCTAAGGCGCTATAGGACCTTTTAAACGTGTTTAGTATACTTAGAGGGGTTATTATTATAAATAAGTATGTTGTCTAGGTACGTAGAGTAGAAGTTATTAAGGTAGTCCTGTAAGGCGTTATTAATATAGCTTTAAAAGGTGCCTGGGCTGTTATATACGCTAAAGGGCATAATAGTATATTTAAATTGGCCGAAGCGTAATACGAATGCAGTTTTCTATTTATTACCTTTCCGTATTTAGAGATGGTTAAAGGCGGCGATAATATCGAGCTTAGTATAGATTTTGGCTTAACTAAGCCGCTTAAGGGTCTTACGTATAAGTGGTACTGGGTATTAGTTTTTAATTGTAATAGCGTTAAGTCCTCTATAGTTAACATAAAATTAGATACCTCCTTTTGGCTTTTTGGCGAGAAGGATAGGGGCGGCTGCTGGTGATATGCTAGGATGAATAAATCCTTTATTAAGGTGCTTGTTAATATACTTTTTTATAACTAGAAGTTTATCTTTTAATATTAGGTAGGGTCTTTTATAAGGTAGTATTTTTCCTTGTTTAATATTAATAGTATAGTTATTAGGTTAATATAGGGGGAGTATATCTGCGCTCTTTTATAAGCATATATTGGTAAAGTTGTAGTATCTTTTAGGGAGGAGCTTACGGAGTTCTTTGTTGGTAAGTCCTTTTTTAAGCTTTATAAACTTTTTAAAGTCTAAAGGTAAAAGTCCGTAGAGTTTTATAGGGGCGTTATCTTTTAGAAGGTTGACTATATCTATTTTATTACTATAGAGGACGTGGTCCTATTCTTTATTAAGCTTATATAGTTGTAATTAGGAAGCTGTAGTAACAGTCTAGCCTTTCTTATGTATTATACGGTAGAAGGCTAGGGTACTTATATAGTGGTAGTTGGTTATAGGTGGGGTAATAAGGGGTTTCTTAGGTTAATATCCTGGGAAGTAAATAGAGGCGGCTAGGCTATGCCCTAGGCAAGTCTCTCTGTAGTATTTAAAGTTAAAGGTTACTTCTCTTTTCTTCTAGTTAATGGCGGGGTTGTATTATTTAAGCTAGTTTATTCTAAGGATAATAGGGTAGTTAGTAAGTAGTATAATATAGGCCTAGAGTTTTTCCTAGTGCCTATTTATATCTAGGTGGAGTTGTGCTATATAGGTAATCTTCTGTATGGTATAATTACTATTAGCGAGTTATAGGGCATGGGCTTTAGTAAGGGGTAAGGTAGGTAGGTTATAAGTGCGTATAAATTAGGTATCTATAAATTTATTAGTAGCTCCGCAATTAATTATAGAATAGCTTTTATATTGTTTTTTGGCAGTAGTTCCTATTATAGGTAAAACTATCTATTTCCGTCTATTTATCTTTATAGAGTTATTTATTAAGTAAGCCGATATATAGATCTCTTTGTTATTAGGGCGTCCTAACCCGCGACTTAGGGCTAGGACTTGGCGTTTTCTATTTCTATATCCGACTCTACCATTATTACTACGTCTTTATCTTATATAGTAGTGGCACGTAGTAATATATTTAGTATTTAGGGTATTAGGTTAGGTATTAGGCAGCAGCTACTAAACCTAGCTATTAGGCAGTTTAGGTTATCGCGATAATAGCTTTTTTAATAGCATCTATAGCAGCGTTTTAGTTTCTAGAGTAGCTTACGCTCTCTATTTAGGAGTTTTTATAGGAAGGTTGGTATAGAGAAATTAATATTGGTTCTGGTAGTACTTAAGGTAGTGGGTATTAGTAGCTTAGTATATATAGGTTTAGTAGGCCTAGGGGGCTTCTATAAAGAGGTCTTTAGGTAAGGATTAGTAGTAGTAATCTAATTTAGTTGTTATTTAATCTTCTATAGAGCTGCTACTATATTATAAACATTGTTGTAGTTATAGCTAGCGGCTGCGTAACTAAGGCAATAAGTAACTTTTTTAAGGAGGTCCTCCTGGTCTTTAGTATTATCTTAGGTAAAGGCTCTAGTATATTCCTAAAATTTAATATAGAATTTATTGAATAATTTAGTAGGGCTTATCTTTAGGGTACGTAGTTTAGCTTAGTTGGTGGCTAGTAGGTCGTAGTTGCGGTATATTAGGTTAAGATTATTAAGGACTTCTTAATAGGACTGCTACTTTTAGGGGCTACTAGTTTTCTATTAGGCGAAGAGTCTATTAAACGGTATACCCTTTATTTGCCTAATAATATAGCTAATCTTAGTGTCTTCCGTAGGAAAAAGGCAGGCGCTCTAAGTTAGTTTCTTACGGATTTGTATCTTTTAGTAGCTGTATTCCTTATAGTCTCTCTAGAAGACTAGGGGATTAAGGTAGTATATATTAGACCCTATAGTGGCAGTTTAGGTCCGATTATTATAGCTTTTATTATTGCTACTTTAGTAGGGGTTTTTGTTAGGTAAAGCTACTTAGCGCTAGCCCTCTATTAAGCGTTAAGTAGGTAAAGTTGCTAGGGGTATAGAGACTTAGGTGGCGTTATATATAGTAAAGAGGTGTCTAGTGTTGTTATAAATATACTCATTAAGCTAAGATTATAGGTATTTAATTATGCCTTCTCTTTTAGTAACTGTAGCAATTAGTGCAATCTTAGCCTTCTTTAACTGTTAGATGTCGCGTTTAGATACGCGGAGGTTGTCTTTAGTTTCTTAATGTATATTATCGGCGAGCGCTTTATAAGCTTATAGGTCTTGGATAATATCGCGATCTTAGGTAGTACGCATTTTAGCTTATATAAGCTTTAAGTAGTAGTTCTATAAAAGGTGGTAGTATTTATTAGGGTCTCGTGCTACCATTTTTATAGACGTCTCGGCGTCTTATATTTTAATTTTAATAGGTAGTAGCCTTTCTATTTGCTTGTCCGTAGTTATATAGTTAATAAAAGATAAGATATTATTAGTGTCTGTCTCCTTAAGGGTTAAGGCTAGGGCTAATAAATTGAATTCTTCTAGGATTAATTAGTGTTGTAGGTTAAGTGTAGGTATTAAATTGTTCTTTAGGTTTAATATAATAGCTAATAAGGGATATTGTCTTACTATTATAGGTTCCTTAGAAGTATAAAGTGAGGTAATTTATAGATATGCTGCTTCTGGCAGTGCCTGCAGTATTATAGAGATATGGAATTGGTTATGGGCTGGGCGTTAGTAGTAAAAAAGGCGTAACGTAATGTTATGGGACGGGGGTAGTGGCTATAAAGCGTATGTATTTAAGGAGTCTACAAGACATTACGCGATCGATCGTAAGGGTTAAGGGCGTAAGGAGGTAATATACCTACGCGTAGCTAATATAAGCTGTACGTAAGGTGTATATAAGAGCACAGGGCTCTCCTATAGAGGCCCCTGCGGTAGGGTTTTGTAACAATAGACTACTAAATGTAAATAAGCTTTTAATGACCTAAAATATTATTTTATAACTACTCTAATTCTTACCTACTTTAATCCGGACCTTAAATATATTATTAAATTAGACTTATCTAATTATATACTAGGAGGAGTGTTATTGTAGTATAATAAGAATAGTAAGCTACGCTTAGTAGCTGTTTATACTAATTTAATAGCACGAGTGAGTTATATCCTGGGGCACGAAATACGTATAGTATTATATACTCTTTAGGATGGTAGTAACTATCGATTATATAAAGCAGACTACGTAGTCTATATACTAATACGTCCTCCCCCTAATTAGTTAGTGCTTTATAAGTGCACTAGACGCGTAAGCAAGTAGTTAGTACACTAAACGCGTAAACGCGTACCTAGCGTACCGAACGTATAGGCACGCGGCTAGTATAATAGGTGCTGTAATTATATACTAGCGGTACTTAAAAAATGAAACCACCTATATATAGCCTCTGTAATTACTCTAATGGAACCGTAAAATATAAAAGAAAATATATAGGAAATAGAATTATAAGATACAAAGGAAGTATATAGGAAATCTCCCCCCCCTAAGGTGCCTTCTAGGCTACCTTCCAAACGGTGCTCCAAGCCGGTCGTAAGTTAGATCTTAGGGGCCGCTAAGGCGCTAGTGCTAAGCGAGCTAATGGCGATTTTCTATCCTGGGGATGGAAAATCGTAATTAGTCAATTTAACTACCGTAGTAGGATAATAGGCCGTATAAGCCGTACGGCCTTTTAACGGGCCGTAGACGTACTATAGATGCTCCATTAGTCTCATTCCACCTATTCTATAACTTTCAGATTAAGCTTATTTGTGTTAATTAGGGCTTTAAGGGCTTAATACGGCTTTGCCTTAGTCATAGCGTCTACTAGGTTATTTCCGCCACTAATCTATTTAACCTCCGCAATTTTACGTTGTTCGTAGGCCTAATATAAGCACATTAGGTTGACTATAAGCCTCTTCTCTTATATTATACCTAGTTTAACTAGGTAGTTATAGAGGGACTTTAAATCGGTGTATAAAACTAGGGGTAACTGCTTTAGTTATAGAATCTTTTAGACCGTTAATTTGATTGCGGCTGCTATATCAAAACCATAAGCTAGTGTATATAGTTTAGAAGCTAGTATACTACGGGTTACTTATTTACACTTAATTAAAGACTAATATAGTATATTTATGTCCTAATTATAGTCCGTAAGTACAATTATAAAGCCGATTTGTGATAATAGGTCTCTGTTATTAGTAAAGGAGGCGTCCGTAAATACTAGTAAGCTAAGGGAACTTAGGTCTAGTGGTACGAAAGTAAGTCCCCTTACTGCATTATCAATTTGCCACTAAATACGCTTATTAAGCTACTTAATATTTTCTTTTTGCGGATCTACTACCTGGGCTGCAAAGGACAAATTATAGGCAGATTTAGGTTGGCAGACTGTGGCAATATAGGCGCCTCTTATACGCTATGCAACGTATTAGTCCTTTATATTTATGGTCTTGCGGGTCTCTTTACGGGAGCTAGTAAGATCTATAGGCTTTACTATAACGGGCTTTAGGTTTTAAGCCTAGCGTTCCTAAGTTAGCTTAATTAGGTTGCCATTTTATATAATTAGGCCTCTATTAAACTTAATTAGATTCTGCTTAGTTAACTACTCTTACGGCTTTGCCAAGAACTTAGCCTTTTATAGTTTAATTTCTTTAGCGTCTGTAAAGGTCTGGTCTGCTAGAAATAGGGTATTATCTATTTAGAGTCTAATAATACTAAGGCCGTTTAATGGGCTATATAGGAGGTAGGGGTTATAGGTCGACTGTTCTATTTTAAGTTTACTAACGTAGTGCTAATGGTATGTCTTAAACCAATGGTTTCTAGCTTCCGGTACTCCGTATAGAGGTTTTATAACCTATAGTATTATTCCTAGTTATAGGTTAAGCTTAGGGGGTAGCCGTATAAAGATGTCCCTACTTAGGTAGGTATTAGACTGTATATAGGCTTACGAGATATCCTATAGGTAAAGAGCTATAGGTTTACTTTACTGTAGTCCGGGCGTAAGTGCAAGTATAATCTATTAACTAACTCATTAAATTATAGGCAATTGCGTAAGGATTAAGTCCTTTCCTTAGTCATTATAGGCTTATATAATAAGCCTTAATTTTTTAAAAGCTTTATTAGTACTAGGGTGCTTAATTTTATTAATAAAGCGTAAGTTAAATATACGGACGCCTTACGGAACGTCTCTCTTCGTTATAACTACAAAGACACCCTTTTTAAGTAGTCCGTTAATCTCTTTATATCGTAAGTCCGTAAATAGGGTTTCCTATACTAGAACTAATATATTTATAGGCGGAGGTTACCTTACGGATATTTCTGTGGAGGTTAGGTAATTCTCTATTATAGGGTTCTTAATTACGGGGTGCTTTTAGGGGCGTCCTTAACTACGCTTTATAGTAGGTTTAGTAGGTTTAGTAGGTTTCTAGGGGACTTTTAGGGTAGGTAAGAGTGCTTCCAGTTTATCTAATTTGGTAGTCGCTTCTAGTTTATCTAGTTTGGTAGTTGCTTCTAGTTTGTCTAGCTCGACGTTATAGGTAGTTTTAGGCCAAAAGTAGGGTTTTACGGACGTGCTTCTGAAGCTAGTTGGCCCGCTAAGAAGTTATACACAGCACGTCTCGTTTTCTACGGCCAGTAGATAATAGGGTTTATTTTAGCTGCCGCTTTTACGCTATATAAGGACTTTAGAGTTAAGCGGGAGGTTATATACTAAGGTTATATTAGGTCCGTTGCGGTAGTATAGGGCATTATTAACAGTTTGTTTAGCCTGTAGCTTAACTATCTCGGCCATCGCCTTCTATATTACAGCTACTTATTCCATAATAGACGGGGTAGGAGGGCCTAGGTTACTTATCCTTAAATAGGCTCTATAAACTAAGAGGGTAGGTACTAGTTTATTAGGGCCAGCGGTGTTATTAACGGCTTTTACGGCCATCTATAGAGCCAGTTCCTTTTAGATATCCTTATATTTGTCTATAATAATTTAGTAAGCTCTCCGTAAGGCTAGGTAAGCTTACTTAATAAGCCTAATAGACTAATACGCCTTAACTAGAACGGCTTTTGTTAATATAGCCATAACTATAGTATACTGCTAGAATTCCTTACTGATAAAGTTCCTACTAGTGTTGTGGGTAATATACTCAGAAGGTCCAACGTACGTGTTAATCTAGTAGGTCCGTAAAATATCCTATGTGTACTTTATGGATATATTTTGCAACTAATAGGCGGCTTAGTAGCGGGTTACCTTATTAATTATATATAGTACTGGGCTGCCGTTAATGTATATAATGTCTATATACACTAAGTAGTTAAAGTTAAGATCCTTATAAAGGGTAAACTTAAATCGGCCTAGAGAACGTTCGTATTTCTAGCAGTAGGAGCAGTATTTAGTTAGGTAGTTAATTGCTTTTTTATTAACGTTGTTATGTCCAGAGCGTTTAAGGACTCTATATAGCTTTTTAGCTAACGGGTAGCCGAAGCGGCGGTGTAGGCGGTGGATTTCCGTACTAGTAAGGTAGCACGGGTTATAGTTAAAAGATTCCTGGATGTAGGTCTGTAAAGTCTCTCCCTATATAAGAAATAGGTGTCTAAATCGTTATATAATTGGTAAGGTAATATACTTACTTCCTAGGGTAGTTATAGGACCAACTAGGGTGTCCGTGACATTGTTATAGTATACCTATAACCTGTCTATATCTATAAGATAGAGTAGGAAGGGGGTGTCCGCTTTTACTATATAGAAGTTAACTAGGCTAATTAGAGTCTTAACTTTAACTAATTTAATTAATGCGGTTAAGCTAATACCGAATTGGACGTTTACGGCCCCAGTTTGCGTAATATTAATATCCGTATTGTCATTCGTGGTAGTCCTATATATAAGGTATTATCCGTAGCCTATAGTAGACTTCTTAGAGGCACCTGTGTCGATTATAACACCGTAGAATTCCTTAGGGGTATAGCGTTCTATGGTAATATATGTAAATAGGTCCTGCTTATAATCTATAATATCTATAATAGAAGTGCTTATAAAATAGTTTTTAGGCGTAACTAAGTGTATAAAGGAACGGTTGGCTAATATAGTCGTAATATTAAAGGCTTGGCTGTCCGTAAAAGGTCTAAAAGTAGTTAGAAATGTCTCTAAGGTCTCTTATTCCTAAGCGTTTAAGTTAAAGTTAATTATAAGGGCTTCTATTAACTTATTAGGGGGCTCTTCTACTTCCTCTCCTTTATATTCTAAAATAAACTGGCTAATACGGCTATTAAGTCTCTTCCTGGACTTATTGCGTTCTTCCTAGGTATACTTTATAGACTAATATCCTTCCTTACCGCACATAAAGCACTTCTAGCTAGTTTATCTGCGGGGGTATGTTTTTGTATAGGAGTTATTATGGGGGTTGCGGGTAGGGCCTAGTTAATGTAAGTACTGCTAGCGGTAGCGGCGGTCCGTAAAGTAGACGTTTAAGTCTGTTTATAGATATTAAATATCTATAACGAAGGCTTAAGTGCTGCCTGGTGGGTTTAAGACTTCGTATATTATAATAAAGGAGCGTAGATTATTAATAAGGCTAGCTAAGGTGTCTGTAGGCTTGTAATAGGCGTATTTATAGGGCTCTACTTCCTAGTAGGCCGTAATAAGTTTGTTATATAGGAAGTCGTCTATTTAAAGCTTGGCATTAAGGCCGTACTATAGGTGCCGGAGGTCTTTAATAAGAATTTGCAGGCACTCTATAGTCGATTTTTTAGTATTCTTGTCAATTACGGTCCGTAGCTTAGTCGCATTCCATTAGGTAAGGATATTACGCTTATATTCCAGTCCTTTAAAGTAGTTACAGGTAGCTTTGTATAGTTTATTAAAGGGAACACCAAGGGGGTTACTCTTGAGGTTAGTGTAGTAGTAGTTAAGTGCTAGGCCACGCAGCATAGTAGAGTAGGCTTAGCTAAATTCCTATTTAGGAATATTAGCCTTCTGGCAGAGGTCCGTAAAGATAGTTAGTTTAAAGTTAAAGTTATTGTTTTCACCGCTATACTTAAATTTATCGGTATAGAGCTTAGCTAGGTTTGCTAGCTCCTTGCTATAGGTCTTTACTTAGGTAGCTTGCGGATCTATAACTTGCGGATATATAGCTTGCGGATATATAGCTTATAGATCTATAACTTAAATAATAGAAGGGGTTTAGTCCGTATTTTGGGTTACGGGGGTATTATAGTCTGTAACTTGAGTACTAGGTATACTTTGGCTAGTAAGATCAATTCTAAGACTGCTTAGGTTTGTAGGATAAATTTAGTTAAGTAGGTTAGGTATAAGGCTAGCGATTATATTAAGTTTGGAAGAAGTAAAAAGTTCCTTAGTTTCTTAGAACTGGTCTAAGATTTCCTCTTTAGTCTATTCCGTTTAGTCCTTCTCGTGTATTATGTTATATAAGGACTATATAACAGTAACTCGTTTATTCCTTTTAACCTATATACCTTAGTTACGTAAGAGGGTCCGTAGGTTACGGATAGTAGTAGGGTTATATGCTTTAAAGATAGTTTCCGTAAAGTCCGCGAAGTCTTCCTAGTATTACTTCTATAGGTCGACGTTTATAAGCTTAAAATATTCATATTTAAGAACTTTAAATTTAATATAGTTATTAACGTCAGGTATAGACGTAAGGTTAGCTCCCTGCCTCCACTTTTCCTAGCCTTTATCAACTTGCTTCTTTAGGTCTGCTATACTATATAGTGTAGTATAGTACGTAGTGGGTGGAAGAGGTCTTGTAGTGGTCCGTAAAGGCGGTTAATGTCTATAACGGTTTGCAGAAGGGTAGGGGGTTTCCGTAAGGTCTTATAACGGTCCGTAGAGGTAATTAATAGGTCCTTAGTGGTTTGTAGAAGAGTAAGGGGTCTCTATAAGGGGTCTAAGAGAGGTCGGAGGTATTGGGGGAGGTGTAGTAGGAATAGGGGTTCGAGGTTTAAAGGAGGTTAAGGGTAGAGGTTCTGTATAGGTTTGTATTCGCGTCTATTATACTTCCGGTAAACCGTACTAAGACTTAAATAAGTGTATAGAGTTGGTGATAGTCTATAATCCCCGACTTCTAACCTTTTAGCAGGTCGTACTAGGAGTCTAAACGGGTAGTTACTGTTAAGTATCGCTTGGGGGAGGTATCAAGTGATTGCTGATCTGTGCGCGCTTACTAATCAGTGTTCGTACCAATTTAATAGCACGAGTGAGTTATATCCCGGGGCACGAAATACGTATAGTATCGTATGCTCTTTAGGATAGTGGTGACTGTCAATTGTATAAAGCAGACTACGTAATCTATATACTAATACGTCCTCCCCCTAATTAGTTAGTGCTTTATAAGTGCACTAGACGCGTAAGCGAGTGGTTAGTGCACTAAATGCGTAAACGCGTACCTGGCGTACCGAGCGCGTAGGCACGCGGCTGGTATAATAGGTGCTGTAATTATATAGTAGCTTTTCTCTCCCGGAAACTTACCCCTACTAAATTAAACTATAAGATATATAATAAGGAACTACTTATAATTATTAGATACTTTAAATAATAGTGCCTAGAACTTAAAGAATTGTTATTTCTAATACGCGTATTAACGGACTATAAAAACCTATAGTACTTTATAACTATAAAGTAATTAACGTAACGCCAAATTTGTTGGGCCAAATACCTTTTATAATTTAACTTTAAGATTACGTACTAACCTAGTAAACTTAATTAGAAGCCTAACTTATTAATATAATAATTATAGAACTTACTTATAAACGCCTCTAATAAACGGATTATAAATTAATTATAAATTCTACTACCCCCTAAACGCTTTAAGAAACTACGCCCTATATTCCTAAACGCGGAGCTTAATAGGAATAAATTGGAAATTAATAAGTGAGATATAGAAATTAATAAATTAATAGAGTATAAATATAAGAACGACCCTTAGATAGTAGATATAATAAAAGCGATTTAAATAGGGAAACGGTAATATAAGGATATTACACTCGCTAAATGCGAAATCTATAATAATTGGTTATATTATTAACAGAAGATAGTAGTCCTAAACTCTAAACCCTTACGATTTAAGATACTCGAATTCGTATATAATTCCCCGGTAGTAGGGCATCCTAGCCGTATAAAGACCTATAAGATTATCTAATAAGTATACTACTGGCCTATAATGCACGACTATATATAAAAATACGTTCGAGTATGCAGAATGTGCGTATGTGGAAAGACCTCTTATATAAAGAAGTAAGGAGTACTTTAACCGTTGCCAATTCTAATGCAAAGATAGTAAGATATCTTAATTAACTTCGTAGTTAACCTACCTAATAGTAATAGGTTTATAAATATTATAGTAGTTATTAACTGTCTTATAAAAATGCAATATATAATTCCTATAGACTTAATTAATATAATATTAGTAGCTGAATATTTTATTAAGTATATCTTTAAGCTATATAGACTTCCTAATTTAATAATATCTAACTATAGAAGCCAGTTCGTTTCAGACTTCTGGTAAGCCCTATATAAATAATTAAGTATATAAATATAACTTTTAACTATATTTTATTTGGAGATAGATAGTTAAACTAAAATTATAAACGTGATTATAAAATAATACCTATAAATACACTGCTCCTACCTATAAGACGACTAGGAAAAATAGCTACTATTAGCTAAGTGTCTGTACGAGTAGGGGTTGTAAATATCGTCACTAGATGAATAGCGTGGAGCGTATGCGGCAGGGCCCGTATGGCGTAGTGTAGATCACCTGACCACCTACGGCCCGATAGATAGCCCGACCTTTACTACCCCTTTCTTTCTCTTTTGGTAGACGAGAA
The DNA here is from genome assembly GCF_001692895.1 of Cenococcum geophilum 1.58. NCBI lineage: Eukaryota > Fungi > Ascomycota > Dothideomycetes > Gloniales > Gloniaceae > Cenococcum > Cenococcum geophilum. The sequence goes on from NW_027137670.1 coordinate 146,555, forward strand.
AGACACGAATGAATTAAAGAACCAGTTACCTTATATTGCAATTGCAGTACCCCCCGGGTGATACCTATACTGATCAGTGATATCACAGATCAGAATCCGGTGTTATTACGAAGAGAGATAACACGCGATCGCTCCTACTAAGGCCTGTTGATCGTGTCGCGTTTGCTAAGGAGAACCCTTCCTACTAAGGCCCTGGGAACTCAAGAACCGACTCCTACCAAGGCTTCGTTCGGTTCGCGTCCATTACGCAAATCAATACCCAGTACGACCTCTTTACTGAGCCAGTACCCTAGCAGCGTCAGCAGCACCTACCTACCTATAACCCCGACACCGTCTGCTACCTTCCTTGCAGATCTGCCATGTCGAAAATTACATCAACCACTTGACACGTAAGATTACCACAAACACTATGATTAACGCCAGTCATGTCTAACACAGGAATCCAACGTCCGAACTGGGCCAACGGGATTACCCTAACTAGCGAGACTACCGCAGAAGACGTCACTAACTACATTGATTTTAAAATTAATGAGTACACTAGCTACAACTTTAAAGATAAAAGCTTATGGGATTCATACCAAGAGGACTTTGATAATTTTAAGGTACAAACATTTAAGGAAGCTGATAGGTCTGTAATTAAAAGACTTAAACAACTGCTCCGACGTAATGGAGTATGGGTCTTTAATAAAAAGAGCAAGTTAGTACCACAAGTACTGTACGACGTCGCTCACGAGGACGACCGTACGGAATGGTTAGATGAAGAAATTAGGCTATACATTAACAACGAAGGACCCTTTAATTCGTATGCTATCAACCACCGTCTTAAATTACGTCCATTAACTCCCTCAACGTTACCTACCCCTAGGACACCTCAACCACCTGTTGCATCTACACCCTAGCAAGCTGCTCCGTCTACACAAGCTCCGCCTACATAAGCTCCGCCTACACAAGCTCCGTCCGCGCAAGCTCCGTCCGCGCAAGCTCCGTCCACGCAAGCCCCGTCCGCGCAAGCTCCGTCCATATAAGCCCCGTCTGCACAAGCTCCGTCTACACAAGCTCCGCCTGCACAAGCTCCGCCCGTGCAAGCTCCGTCTACGCAAGCTCTGTCCGCGCAAGCTCCGCCCACGCAAGCCCCGTCCGCGCAAGCTCCGCCCATAAACGTCACGGCTCCGCCTACTAACGTTACGGCTCCGCCTATAGACGTCACGGCTCCCTCTGCGAACGTTACGGTTCCCTCTACGAACGTCACAGCTCCCTCTATGAATACCCCTATGATATCTTAAACACCTGTTGCATTTGTACCCCAACAACCTACCCAGCAACAGTACAATTTTCAGCAGCCTGCCCAGCAGCAGCAGTACGACCCTTGGCAACCTGGCCGACAACAGCATACCCTACTACAATTTGCCCGATAACAACAACCAGATCCAGGAGGAGGAGGAACAACGTTATACAATGCTTGGTTGTCAGCCCTTCCACCTGTTTTCCCCTATGGCCTGCGATAACTTTTATACCTTCCGAAGCCGCCACACCTTCGGTTCTGACTTCAACTACGCTCCGTTACGGGACACCCCAGTAACACCTTATACGCGCCCACCTGTTTCCACCGCAATATCCGCAATATTCACGATATCCGTAATATCCGCAATATCCGTAACGATATCCGCAACGTCTGCAATATCCGTAATATTCGCAATACCCGAGACATCTGCGATTACTGCCCTGAGCACCTGTTGACCTATATACTTCTCTTTTGTACTTTTTTCTTCTTTCCTTTTTTGTAAATGTCGCCAGTGTCTGTATGAGTAGGGGTTGTAAATATCGTCACTAGATGAATAGCGTGGAGCGTATGCGGCAGGGCCCGTATGGCGTAGTGTAGATTACCTGACCACCTACGGCCCGATAGATAGCCCGACCTTTACTACCCCTTTCTTTCTCTTTTGGTAGACGAGAAAGAAAGGGGTAGTAAAGGTCGGGCTATCTATCGGGCCGTAGGTGGTCAGGTGATCTACACTACGCCATACGGGCCCTGCCGCATACGCTCCACGCTATTCATCTAGTGGCGATATTTACAACCCCTACTCGTACAGACACTAAGTTTACTACGAATAATATAAGAAATAAATTAACAGGCGTAACGCCGTTTTATGCAACCTACAGATAAAACCCTTAACTTAGATTTAAACTATAACCCAAAATTAATATAACAGGACCTATGATTAAGAAAATTCAACTAATTAATGCGTATAACTTTGCTAATTAAATAAAGCGGTTAATGGAACTATTATAAAGTAAATTAGCGTACGCTTAAACGGTATAGAAATAGCATATAAATAAAGGACGAGCTTCTGCGTAGGACTTTAAGAAAGGTAATATAGTTTACCTAAATATATAAAACCTAAAGACTTAATAACCTTTAAAGAAGCTAGACTAGAAGTTTATAGGCCTATACCGAGTTAAGAAGAAACTAAGCCCGTACGCTTATAAACTTAAACTGCTAACTAAGATAAAAATACATCTAATATTTTACATAAACTTGCTATAACCCTTAAAGGGTAAACCTATAACTCGCGAAGTACTACCGCTACCTCCTATAATTATTAACAACGGCAACGGTTCTTACTTTATTAACTTAATTAATAATATATAATAGAAGACATAATCTAAATAATTTAAACTTCTTATTAAATAGGAAGGATATAAAACATAAACTTAGGAAACCTATAACTAGATTAAGACTAATACGCCTTCCCTAGTAAAAGAATTCTATAAGGACTATCCTTTGCGGCCTACTTTAGCTAAATAAATATAATATAAAAGTAAATAATTACTACCTAATACAAATACACGAAATATAATAGCAGGAAGCTTAAAATTAAAAAAGACTTAAAATACGTTATAACGTTTATAATATAATTACGTAATACGTAAAATATTAAGGAACTTTAACTAGCGGTTAAAGTTGTCTAATTAGTTAGATTTACCTTACTAAGACCTACTATAAAGATGTTAGTTCTGCTTACCGCCTTAACCAAGCTAATAGCGATTTTCTATTCTGGGGATAGAAAATCCTAATTAGTCTATTTAATGATAGGATTAGTAAAACCCTATACCGCCACCTAACGCGAAAACACAACACGTAATAAGTTATAAGTCTTAACTAAAATTAAATTATTTAGACCTTTAGCTAAAAGGGGGGGTACTATAACGGGACTAGCCCAGTTATAGTAGGAATGTCTTAGTAAAACACTTAACAGATAAATTCTAACGCTTTAACCAAAATCTGCTAGATCAATTAAATTACTAAAGTCCGTTAATGACTGCGTGCGTATATGCGCACGCATCGACCACTAAGCCCCTAACTATTTAATTATATAATTCTCTTGTTATTCCTTTCTCTCTTTTACGCAACGTCTTGTTCTTAGCGAGAGCTATATACCCTTAGATTTAGATAGAATTTATATCGTTCCTTCGAATCTTCCCCAAAGTCTCTCCGCGCCCTTACAATAGGCTAGCTATTTTTACTTTAAAATTATATTATAGCTACCTAGGTCTATAATAAGGAAGGGGATATTATATTACCTTTATTCGTTAATACAGAGGTAAATCCGTAAGATAGTTGTAATAGGTAGCCCTATCTGCCCGTTATACCCACGGATAGGAATTAGTTTAGGCAGTTTTTTAATAGGTGTATTTAGAAAATTAGCCAGCTTTATAGTATACTAGGTATCTATTAAGGTAAAGGCATTTACTTTAGAGTTAGCTAAAGTAGAGGTTAAAACTTAGTATTTATTACGGAATAAAGTATAAGGGATAGTGTAGCTTCTTCTATTAACTAGCTGACCTAGATTAACATCTAATATATTAATCCCTTTTAACCCTAAAGAGGAGTCTTTCTCTAAGGTTCCTCTTTTTCTAACTTTATACTATCCTTTTAGATTAACAGAACGTTATCCGCTTTTATATTTATTAGGTAATCCTTTATATAGTAACCTTTCTAACTATAAGAGAAGTAAGCTCCTTAATTACTAAGGGCCTATATACGGGGGTTGCTATATATAGGCCGAGCATTTACTAGACCTATAGTAGGACTAGCCGTACGGTTAGCTACTAAATTAGCGGCGGGCTATACAAGTAGTACTATAGGGGTTACTAATTATACCGGGGCATTGCGGGCCGTTCTTATATTGCTTATAGTCTAATTTAAAGGGTTTTTAGCTTTATACCGTTTAGCGCATACCTTAATTCGGCGGAGGCCTTAGTTAATAGCTAAGCACCAGTCTATAAGTTCCTTTAGCGTCTATATAGTAGTAAAAACTAGTAGTATGACTTGCTATAGGTCTAGTATTAGATCTTCCTAGGGAATTTAAGCCTAGCCGGCTAAGTATAGAAAGCGGGTCTAAAAGGCTAAAAAGGTCTCTATCGTTTTTATATTTAGGCTTTTATAATTAAGTTAGGCGTTCTATACTTTAAAAGGGTCCTTATAAATAGAAGACAGGTAAATAATTATCTCTTCTTTAAAGAGGAAGGGCTTTACTAAGTCCTGTGCGTACTGCGGATGTAGGTGCGTCTATACGTTCCTACTGGTACGGCTAAAGATATAGGCCATTTTAGCCTAAGTAGTAGGGAAGTGGTCCGTATTAACTTTAAGCTTATTCTATAATTAAAGCTTCCAATTATTAAATATAGGGTTAGTTTCGTCTATAAGTAATAAGGGGTCTATAACATTTACGGACCGTAATAATACTAATACTATATGTTAAGCTAGAGCCTTAAAAACTGTACTAAGTCTCTAGGTATCTAATAATTCCTTACTAGGCATAGGGGGTTCTCTAGCTTTAAGCAGCTCTTAAAGTCGTTTAATTTCGGCATTAGCTACTATAAGCTCCACCTAAAAGTTTAAGTTAGTTACTATTTTACTATCGGAGGTATTTAAGGATCCTATAGCTGCTTTACCGGCTGCTGTATTTCTTAGCATCGTAGTATAATTATTAGGGTAACTTCCGGTAGAATTCTATAGGGGTTTTAGTCTATATATATTCTATAGGTCTTATTATTCTTTTCTATTCTTTTAGTTCTAGTAATATTCTTTAGGTCTAATTTAGTGTTCTATTTTAGTTTATAGTCTATAGATATATTTAAGTTCCTTCTTAAGAAGAAAGGGTAGTTAAGCTTTAAATAATGTTAGCGACTTAGTTAATTAAGGCACGAGCACAGTAAGAGGGACGCGTAAGCCTATATAATTGGTAGTCTATAAATAAGGATCTAAAGCTAAAAAAAAGGAAAGGAGATAGAGGGCGGCGCCGCTTAACTTTATATATAATCCTTTAGTTACGTAACGGCAATTATCTAAAACTGTGTAAAACTGTCTACGACTATCTACGACTATTCGCTATAATCCACCGATATTTACCAATATCTATTAGTTATAATCTACTAGTTTCTACTAGTTTCTACTAGCGCCGTAATAATAAACTATATTAGAACTAAGATGGTATATATAGCTAGCAGTTAGCGAAGAAAGTTTTTATATACTAGTTCTATTATACAATAGAATCTAAGGATTAAGATAATTAGACTATTAGTAGTAATAATAAGGTAATAAAGGCGACTTACTGGGAGTATATAGACCTTAAGGACGTAAGAATAAAGGTAAAGGTTAAATCCACTATAGAGAAAGGATTAATAGTGGGGGCTAAGACTCTACTAGATATAATATCTATTGCTTTATAAGATATAAGAGAAGTAGAATAGTGAGCTACTTTAGTACTTAATAAAGGCAAGAAGCTATAGGCTTAAGATTCTTAAAATAAAACAAAATACGCTTAAGGACCTATAATAGACGAAAATTAATAGAGTAGAGTAGTAGCTTAGCTTAAAGATAAATAATAAGTATAAGATAAAGATTCTTAGGGAACTAAGACTCTTAAAATAAGATAAGGATACTACTAAAGCCTAGTTAAACTAAGGCTAGAGTAAAACTTAAGAAGAAAATAAGCTTAGGGTTATAGATACCTACAGAAGGTAAATAAAGTGTTTAACTTTAGAGTTGGATAGCTAATACTAGAATTATAAAATTTAAGAATTTAAAGGATTTAATAGGCTAATATAAATTAGGAAAAGACTAGGCGTAATTTAAGAACTGAATTAAAGCGTAGTAAGAGTAAAGAGGTTACTATAGACTAAAGATACCAGATAGACTAAAGGATAGAGCACTTATATAAAAGATTACTAATAGGCCTAAAATAGGCACGCTAAGAGTAAAATGGCTTAAATAACTAGAATAAGAAAAGGGTTTAGGGATTTTAACTAGGTTTAAAGAACGGTATATAAAAGGCTGTTATAATATAGTAATAACAAGATACTTCCTTATAGATAGATTATATACGCTTATAGAGCTATACTAAAAGTAGTATAGGTAGTAATATAATAATAAATAGAAAGATTTTTACCTATAGCTAAATAAAATAGTTATCTAAGACTAAGTAATTATAGAGAAACGTATAAGTTATATTAAGAGAGCATTAATTATAACATCTAAAAATCTAGAAGAAAGATTCCTTATAAAAGAATACTTAGATAAATAATAGTAATAGAAATGCCTAAAGAATATATATCTATAGTATATTAAGGATAAAAAGTAAATTAGGTATTAGCTAAAAGTAGACTAAGTATAAATAAAATCTAGTAGCTAATAATTAGGAAAAGGAGAGGCCTATAAAACTAAAGGGGGCTAGTAGTAGAGCCTTAGACCCTTAGACCCTTAAAGGAATTTAAGAATAATATATAAATCTATAAGTTAATTAGTAAGATTAATGGTTTAAAGCACTAATAGATAATGGAGTAATAAGGAACTATATCTTACTAACAGCAGTTAAAAGAATAGGGCTACTATATAGATAGAAGAAGTACCTATATCTATTAGTTATAATTTAGGAGATCTAATAGCTTATAAAAGAGGTATTATTAACCTTAAAATAGAAACTATTTAGATAACTATTAGAGAAAGACTAATTAAGATATCTTTTAATATCCTACTATTAGGACAGGATAAGGTAGTACTAAAAATACCTTTATTATAGGAGTATAATCTAAAGATTAATAAGGTTATAGGTTAGGTTAATATTAGAAATACTTAATAGTATAAAAGGCGTATAGTAACTAAGTTAGTATAGTACTAAGTCGGAGTAATATATATAAAAAAACCAAAAAAGGGTTAAGTTATATACTAAAAAGATACTATAAATATAGCAAAAACCTATAGAGCTTAAAAAGTAAAAAGTTGTTAAAATATATAGTATAGGACTATAAGATAGAGTTAGAACTAGGAATAAGTCTAAAGTTCTTTTTAATTTAGAAGCTAACTAAAGAAGAGTTAAGAGTACTTAAAGAGTTTATTTAGGAAAACCTATAAAAGGGATATATTAAACTATTACAGTTATTAACAGGACATTTAGTATTGTTTATACTAAAGAAGAATAGAAAACTTGGGCTATATATTAACTATAGATAGTTAAATAGCATTATTAGAAAGGATAGGTATCCTTTACGCTTAATTAGCGAAATTTAAAATAGAATAGGTAACGCGTAAATCTTTATAAAGATAAATCTAAGATAGGTATACTATTAGATTAGAATTAAGAAAGGTAATAAGTAAAAGGCAGCCTTTAGGTTAAAGGAAGGACTATATAAGCTATTAATTATATAATTCGGACTTACAAATATATTAGTAACGTTTTAGAAGCGAATTAATAATATATTAAAAGAACACTTAGATAAGTTAATTATAGTATACCTTAATAATAATATTATCTATTTAATAACTAAGGAAGAATATAGAGAATATATTAAATAGGTCTTAAAAAGACTATAGAAGAAATAGATACTAGTAGTAATTAAGAAATATAAGTTCTTTATTAAAAAACGATTTTATCTAATTTATTATTAAACTAGGTTATATTAATATAGACCTAAAGAAAACTAAAGCCAGAGTAAGTTAGTAAGAACTAGAGAATATAATATAGTTAAGGTTATTTCTAGGGGTTTATAATTACTATTAAAAGTTTATAGTATAGTAGTTAAAAAATATTAAACCTTTTACTAGGCTTATAAAGAAAGAGGAACTATAGGTATAGAGAAGTAAGTAAAAAAAGCTATTCTAAAAATTTAAAGAATTATTTACTTAGGAACTAATTCTTAAGATTTACCTACTAGGATTAGAAACGGTTATAGAAACAAATATATTAAACTTTATACTAGAAGCACTAAAATATATAGCACCTAGTAATATACTATAGTTAGAAGATAATACTACTAAAGTTAAACTATAACATCTATAATAAGGAGTTATTAGGTATAGTTATAGTATTTAAGGAATAAAGTATTCTTATAAGGTATAAAAAACTATTTATAGTTAAAACGGATTATAAGAACCTAATAGGGTTCCTAATAATAAAAGAACTTAACTAAAAACAGGTTAAATAGGCAGAGATGCTTATAGAATACTATTTTAAAAATTAGTATACTAAAGGAATAGAGAATATAAGGGTAGACGCACTTAGTAGAAAAGTTAAATTATAGAATAATAAGAACCTATTAGGGGTAATACTATATAAAGATAAGGACGGATTAATTAGATATAATTACCCTAAGCTAGTAGTAACTTACAAGCTACTAAAAGGCGATTAGATAAGAAGAATCTATAAGGTATAATAAAAGGACCTAAAAATAGACTAGTATAAGTAAAAAATAAACATATATATTCTAAGGGGAATTATAGAAGATTTTATTAAAGATTTTTATAAGGGAATAATATAGAGATATAATAAAGCCTAAGGCTTAGTGTTAAGACTCTAGAAGAAGTATATTATTAATAAAATCTAGGGCTTAGTAAGAAAAGTTATAAAGGAATATTTAGATTACTAAAGAAATAAGCTAATAAGGTATAAGCCGTATAAAAGGCTATAGCCCGTTAAGATACTAGAAAGACTATAGAAGGTTATATTATAAAACTTTATTATTAAGTTACTAAAATTAAAAGATTCTATTACCGGATAAGAGTATAACGTAATCCTTATAATAGTAGATAAGTTAACTAAATAGGGCTACTTTATAGTATACATTAAAGAAATTTTAGTAGAATATATCGCTAGAATCTATATTAAAGAAGTATTTATAAAATATAGAATATAAACAAAGATTGTATTAAATAGAGATTTAAAATTTATAGCAATATTCTAGGAAGTATTTTTAGCGGAATAAATAGTTAGGGCAGTAACTTCTACTATATATTATCCGCAGATAGATAGATAAATAGAAAGATTTAACCTAAACGCTAGAATAGTATTTAAAGTACTATATTAATTATACATAAAATAATTGGGTATTATTATTACTAATTATATAGTTCGCGTACAATATAACATTATAGGAAGGTATAGAGATATTACTATTTAAAATAAATTATAGATATAAGCCTAAAATATCGTTATTACTATAATAAGTAAAGAAAATAAGTAGTATAGCAAAGTAAAGAATAGAGGCTCTTATAAATCTTTATAAAGATCTCTACTTTATAATAAAGTTAGTATAAGAGACAATAAAAAGTACTACTATAGTGGTGTAATTTGGCCTCCTAGATTTAATATCTAGATTGGGTATAGCTTTGGGAGAGCTTAGGCCTTCTATAGTTATATAGATCGGTCTAAAGCCCCAAAGTCTTTAATAACTCACTAAGGACAAACAGACTGAAAGTTTTCCTTCAATATACTCTTTTCTTTTCTTCCTACTAATTGCTTTTTTACTGGCTGCTTACGACCAACCGACTGACTGACCACACCGTGACTTCCTGTCTAAGAGAGGTCGTACCCTCCCACACTATAATATTAAAAGATCTAAAGGACTAAATCTAAAGAAGGGGGACAAAGTATAGCTATTATATAAAAATTTTATAAGTTAATAACTAAGCAAGAAATTAGACTATATTAGACTAGGACTATTTAAAATTATAATTTTTTTTAGAAGTTATATATAGACTTAACTTACTAACGAGAATAAAGATTTACCCTATATAGTATATTATAATACTAGGGCTAGTATATAGAGACGTAGAGGTACTAGTTTATAAAGTAGATATATATAAAGGGTAAGAAGAAGACAAATTGTAAGTTTTAAAGATTATTGGTTATAAAGACATTAATAATAAAATATAGTATAAAGTAAAGTAAATAAGCTATAATATGACTACCTAAAAACTACTATAGAACTTAAAGAAAGCTATAGGAAAGATATAGGAGCATTAAAAGAAAACGGGTTAGGTAATATTAAGAAGGAGCTAAAGGCAAAAGAATTAGTTAAAGGTAATAGATAAGCCGGATTATCTAAGGGATCTACTACTAGCGTATAAGTTATTTCCGCCTTAACTTAATTAAAATTCTTTTTAGCCTTATTAGCCTCTAACTTATAAAGACCTTACTCTACTAAATAGTACTCTTAAGATTACACCTTCTTATAAACCTTTGCGAGATAGCCAAGCTAAGCGTAAGTATTTAGCTAAGCCTTTAAAGTATAAGACGCTTTATTAAAATAATACTAAACTTTAGTAAGGATATTAGCTAGTTTACTCTTTAGTTTTTCGGCCGCTACTAATATATAAGACCTTAAGATAAATTAGATAAGGTACTAGGCGCCTATAAAGAATAATAAAATGCGTATACATAGTATTAGAAATAGATTAAATATTATAGGACAATTTTATATTTATTTACGTATACTTAGTATAGGAAGAAGGTTAGTAACTAAATAGAGCCGCGATTATAATATATACTAACTTCTTCTCTATATAATAAGAATAGAACGGTATAACTTTACTAATAGACAATATAGTAATTACTAGCCGATTATAATAATTAAATATAGAGGACTTAATAAAAGGCATTAAAAATAATAAAGGTTATTAAATTAAAGATAGAAATGCTATACCTTTAATAGATAACATAAAAATAAGAGAAAATTTTAAGGACAAAGATAAAAAGCAGGGGGATAGTATTACGGACCTTATATTAGTAGTAGTAGAACTACTAAAAAGAGATATAAATAGGTTAGTTAAAATAGTATAGGAGGCACTAAAACTAATTAAGCTATAGGACAAAGGGTAGCTAAGTCATATAGCTAGTTGTATTATAAGTTCGGAACGTAGAAATATAGGAACGTAAGAATGCAATATATTAACGTACTTAGTATATTTCTTAGGCGTAGTATTAAATACTTAAAGGACTATAGTCTCTACTATAGATAGTTTACTTCTTTATAGTAAATCTTAGAATATAATTAGAGTTAATCTATTAGGTAACATACTCTACTAGTTATATTTATATTATTAACTATTCTATACCTATATACCTAGCCCTTTAATAAGTCCACCATAGTATTTTCTATAAGGCTTCGTTATATATCTTATAGTTTTACACGTTAGGTTAGGTGCGGGGGTCGGGGATCTACATACTAAGGATTTTAATTTATTTCGTAATGGACTAATACGAGCCTTCGTGTTTACGGGTTCTCCCTCCTCTATGTATAGTCCACTTAATATACAGTTTTCCTTATTAAAATTTACTTAAATATACCTTTTTATACCATCTATAACTTAGTAACCTTTTAATAGAATTTTATAAAGATTTAAATATGGCTTATTAAATACTATGTTTATAATTTTATTTAAAAATAAACCCTAAAAACTTAATATATTTATACTAAAAATAAGGCTAAAAAGTACTTTTTTAATATAAATTAATATTAATATTAATGGGCTTATTATATAGCTATATTATCTATTAAGTTTAATAGTTATATTTTTTACTAGAGAGAAAAGTAGAGGTTTTTAGTTTATACTATAATATATAAGACTTTTATGTTTTTATATTATAAAAGCTTTCATTACTATATAATAAACTATATTTTAATTTATATATTAATAGCCATTACAGTGGCGTAGGTAACGGGGTTTTGACCGCTCCCTAGGTTATAACCGTTTTGAATATCAAACTTTACCTAAGTTATATCTATCACGCCTAGGTAAGCCTTAGCACAACACACCGCCTTTTAAATGTATGTGTTACTTTAATTTTAGCAGAACAACAAAACTTTACTTAAAATAGCAGGCGGTACGCTAGCGCGGTCATAACCCAGGGAGCGGTCATAACCCCGTTACCTACGTTAATTTAGTTATAAGTATTTTAAAAATGCTATATTTTGGTGTATTTTAGTACTATATATAAGCCAGTTACGTATATAAGCTAATTAAGTTTTTTATTATATTTTTTACCATTAAATTATAGTTTTAGTATTTGATAAGCTATATTTAAATTTTTATAAAATTCTATAATAAGGTTATTAAGTTATAGGTAGTATAAAAAGGTGTATTTGGGCATATTTTGGTGAGGAAAACCGTGGACCGTGCACGGAGTGGGGAGAACCTACCAGACCTGCGGAGGATAAATTATCCTATCCGGTCGGGCGGATAATAATCCTATCCGAGGATAGCCCGGATATCGGATAATATCCGGATATATCTAGATAAGGCTTGGCATCCGTAGAATTTCAACTATCTTTTATTTCTATCGTACGACGCTATGGATATGGCTAGTACTAGTGAAATTCACTCTGCAGAGACTCTTCACGGAGCTCTACGGAGGCTCTGCACGAAGCTCTGCACGAAGCTCTACGGAGGCTCTGCACGAAGCTCTGCACGAAGCTCTGCACGAAGCTCTGTATACGGAGGCTCTACACGACGGCTCTGCGTACAACGGTTCTGCGTACGACGGTTCTGCGTACGACGGGTCTACTACGGAGGCTCCATATAAAAGCTTTGTGCAGAGCTTCGTGTAGAGCTTCGTGCAGAGCCTCCGTACGCAGAGCTTCGTGTAGAGCTTCATATAGAGCCTCTGTACACAAAGCTTCGTGTAGAGCCTCCGTACGTAGAGATTTGTGCAGATCCTCGTATAAAGCCTTATGTAAAGCTTTTATACGCAAAGCCTCTATATAATATAATAATATTTAATTAAAAATATATATAACGCTATAAATATAGCTAGTACTAGGCTTTATATATAGAGGCTCTACTTATAGAGGGTTTATATAAAGCTATATATATAGAGCGTTATAGTATATTAGTGCTACGTATTAGTAGAGCTTTAGAGATCTGGGTAGGGCTTTAAGTAGAGCTTTATGGAGAGCTTTTGCAGAGCTTTATGCAGAGCTTTTGCAGAGCTTCGTGCAGAGCTTCGTGCAGAGCTTCGTGCAGAGCCTCCGCAGGGCTTCGTACAGGGCCTCCGCAGAACTTCTGCAGAGCTTCGTGCAGAGCTTCGCGCAGAGCCTCCGCAGAGCTTCGTGCAGAGCTTCGTGCAGAGCTTCGTGCAGAGCCTCCGCAGGGCTTCGTACAGGGCCTCCGCGAGCTTCTGCAGAGCTTCGTGCAGAGCTTCGCGCAGAGCTTCGTGCAGAGCTTCGCGCAGAGCTTCGCGCAGAGCCTCGCGCAGAGCTTCATATAGAACCTCCGCAGAGCTTCGTGCAGAGCTTCGTGCAGAGCTTTTGCTGAGCTTTGGTAGAGCTCCGTGCGGGGCTCCCCTAAGCCTTATTCCGCAGAGCTCTTGTAAGCTTTATATCTATATAATATTAGTTATCCTTAGGATATTTAGATAAAAGTGGTACCATTTTAAAGCGCTTTACAAGCTCGATTAATCTTATACAAATAGAAAAATTATTTATATAATATTGGGGGGTGCATTATAAGTATAAAGCATATAAAGGGGATTTTTGCCAAAGACTATCCGGAGACTATCCGGATAGTCTCCGGATAACTATCAGAGCTGATAGGTCTTATTTATCCCGAGAGGGCCTATCCCGGCCTATCCTCCGCAGGTCTGGAACCTACAGACCTGCGAGGAGGATAGATTTATCCTATCCGGTCGGGGCGTGATAATAATCCATATCCGAGGATAGCCCGGATATTGGATAATATATCCGTGGATAATATCCAAATAATATACATACTTATAGCCCCATCTAATATATAACTACTCTTATAATTTTATGAGATAAAGGGCCTAATTTATAGCTCTATTCTAGGGCTATAAAATAAGCTTTATTTATATAAATTTAAGGCCGTTTTGGTAGAGTTATAGGGGTGACTTTTATTTCTAGGAAATAGGGGGCCGGATAAGTCAGCGGAAGAGCCTTAAGCCATTGCAAAGACACCCCTATAACCCTACTAATAACGCTCTTATATTTATAAAATAGCTTATTTTATAGCCCTAAAATAGAGCTATAGAATAAAACTCTATTTTATAAAATTATAGAGTTATATTAGTGGGGTTATAAGGGTGTTATATTGTTTTAATAGAGGACAATACACCGCGCTACGGCTTGCGATTTTTACCGATCTTTTATATGTAGATAGTAGAGGCTCTACATAAAGCTCTGCACGAAGCTCTGCAAAAGCTCTCCATAAGCTCTGCTTAAAGCCCTATTTAGATCATCTATAGGCTTTTCTTATATACGTAGCACTAATATACTTTAACGCTCTATATAACGCTCTGCACAATACTCTATATTAAAATAGCTCTATATATATTTGACGCTGTTATGCTATGGACGCTCTATATAGCGCTCTATATATAAAGGCTATATATATAGAGGCTTTACATATAGGGCTCTATACGACGCTCTATATTAAAGACTCTATATATAGAAGCTCTATGTATATAGCTTTATATAAAGCCTAGTGCTAGCTATATTTATAGTGTTGTATAATAGAAATAAAAGATTTAGTTTTATAGTTAAAATTCTATAGATACTAAGCCTTATCTAGATATTATATCTAGGTTATCCTTAGATAGGATTATTATCCGCCTAACTAAATAGGATGGTTTATTCTTTATAAGTATATCTTTAATAGACTTATAAAGGATAGGCTAGATAGGCCTCTTAGATAATAGACCTATTAGCTAATAGTATTCGGAGACTATCTGGATAGTCTTTAGATAGCCTTAGCTATATTTCTTAACATATAATTATTTAAAGCTTAGAGAGGTCTAGATGTCTATAATAAAATTAATATTTATCTTTACAAAAATAATATTTATTAGCTAAGTAGTTATATATATTTTTAATTAAATATTATTATATTATATAGAGGCTCTGCATATAAAAGCTTTATATAAGGCTTTATACGAGGATCTACACGAATCTCTACGTGCAGAGGCTCTGCGCGACGGCTCTGCGTACGACGGTTCTGCGTACGACGGCTCTACTACGGAGGCTCTATATAAAAGCTTCGTGCAGAGCTTCGTGTAGAGCTTCGTGCAGAGTCTCCATACGTAGAGCCCCGTGCAGAGTCTCCATACGCAGAGCCCCGTGCAGAGCCTCCGTACGCAGAGCTTCGTGCAGAGCCTCCATGCGCAGAGCTTCGTGCAGAGCCTCCATACGCAGAGCCTCCGTACGCAGAGCTTCGTGCNGAGCTTCGTGNAGAGCCTCCGTACGTAAAGCTTCGTGCAGAGCCTCTATACGTAGAGCTTCGTGTAGAGCCTCCGTATACAGAGCTTCGTGCAGAGCTTTGGTAGAGCTCCGTGCGCGGCTCCCCTAAAGCCTTGTTCCGCAGAGCTCTTATAAGCTTTATATCTATATAATATTACTTACCCTTAGGATATTTAGATAAAAGTGGTACCATTTTAAAGCGCTTTATAAGCTTTATAAATCTATACTAATAGAAAAATTATTTATTTAATATTGGGAGGTGCATTACAAGTGTAAGCATATTAAGGGGATTTTGCCAAGACTATCCGGAGACTATCCGGATAGTCTCCGGATACTATCAGCTGATAGGCCTATTATCCGAGAGGCCTATCCGGCCTATCCTCCGCAGGTCTGAGAACCTATAAGCGAATTTTGGGCGTTGGCGTATGGCCCACCATATGGAGATAGCGATGCCGACGCGGAGCTAACTAAACACCAAGCCGAAGCACCGCACGAGGCTGCAAGTAGCCCCCGATTGTCGCTGAAGAGTGTGAATATTGCCAAGTTGATACGTCGGTGGCGCTTGATGTATCGGACCAGGGTCTGTTGGGTCCGAAGACAATGAACGTATATAAACTCATCACACCTGCCAAGTGCTTCAGGATTGTTATAATATCTATCAGAACTAGTTCAATTGATACGAGAGATTTCTACCAAGTATACCACATCAAGGATTTTAGAGAAAATCTAACTAATGGCCGAAACTGAACTCAACCCAGCTTGCTGCTCCCGCAATGCTGTAGTCACGGGTGAATATACCCCAAAGGGCACATACACCAAGATCGCGGGCTTGGACGTCTGTAAGTACACTGGATTCTCTTCTTCTTCTTCTTCTTCTTCTTCTTCTTCTTCTTCTTCTTCTCTCTCTTCTCTCTATCCCAGCCAAAGTATCCCCTAGCCGTGTCCCTATCCAGGACTTCTCTCCCACATAAATCTCAACCCCTTCTTCTATCACCTCTCTACTAACCTTCTCAGATCAAACAGGCGACGCAAGCTCCAAACGCGCCATCCTCCTCGTCTACGACGTCTTCGGCCTGGCCTCTCAAACCCTACAAGGCGCTGATCGCCTCGCCTCGTCTGTGAATGCGCTCATTCTAATCCCCGATTTCTTCGAAGGTGAGCCCATCGGCCCGGATGTTTTCCCCGTAGACTCGGAGGAGAAGAAGGCGCGAGCGCAGAAGTTCATGGCTGAGAAGGCGGACTTTGCTAAGGGAGCTAGCACCATGTTAGACGTAAGGAAGGAGGCTGGGGAAAAGTTTTCTAGTGTTGAGAGTTGGGGTGCTTTTGGACTTTGCTGGGGCGGGAAGGTAGCGTTGAGTTTGATTCCTACGTATGTCCGAGCAGAAGAGACAGGTGCTGATTAAGGTTGGCGTGGTATAGGTTACTGCGCTCCTTTCGGGCGAAGGGACGTTGTTCAAGGCTGCAGGGACAGCGCATCCGGGGTAAGTGTAGAACCTGGACCGCAATTTACTCGCTTGGGAAGAGTTCTCAACTTAGTTGACCCCAAAGCTGACCGGAAGAAAACAGACGCCTAGTCAGAAGAGGCAGAGAAGATGAAGATTCCCTACTGCTGCTTATTCTCAAAGGAAGATGGCACGCCAGAGGAGGTTAAGGCCTATACGCAAGCGTTGAAGAGCAATGGGAATGACAATGTGGTTGAGAATTATTTGACAATGCATCACGGATGGATGGGCGCGAGGGCGAATCTCCAGGGCAAGGAGAATGAGATGGAGTATGAGAGAGGGTGAGTATTTGCATGTCTGTTTGAAGGGTGATCGATGCTGACCTGGATATATTAGATATAACCAAGCAGCGACATTTTTCAAGAAGCACTTGTGAGAAATGACGAATTTAAATAGAACAAAGGTGTTGGAGAATATAAGAATGTGCAGCCTATTATACGCATGAACTCCTTCTGAGCATGACATAACAGTTATTGAATCATTACCTCCCGTCTAAAATACTCCTCTTAAATACTTTTCAGGCCTAGTCGTAAGTTGAATTTGGCGAAATCCGGCCTCAAGCTGCACCCTTATCTCAATATCCAATCACGCAACCTCTAAATCCTTCGACTCTCCATATCCGTTATACGCCACACCTCTCAAATTCCACTGCGGACAGCGCGCCTGCACATTCCCACCCTTATCTGTCGCTCGACTCAACAACTTTTTCCCAGCCCCCTTTTCCAGCTTGACCTTCGTCCGCCATAAGCACCATGCCCATTTCAAACTCACATCTTTCTCGTCATTCTCTACACACTTAATCAACTCCGCATCTTCCCACGTACTCCCTCCATCCGTACTCACTTCCACTCTTACCACTGGCCCGTCCTCTCCGCCCGGGAGAGCATACCCCTTTACTTCCGTACATCCATCCTCGCCCACTTCCACCTTACTTTCATTTGCTGGCACAGCAATAACGGAATTGACGGGCATGTCCTGGATAGCGGGGACGCGGTGCCAGTAGTTTTTCGCTTTTTCTACACAGTCAGCCTCGGGCGGTAGTATCTTGTAGTCATGCTGCTGGTAGTAGTTAGGGGATTCGGTGAGCTGAACGGTTATACGGTCGAGCCATTTGACGCTGCGGGCGCCGGCGATGCCCGGGGTGACGACGCGGACAGGGTAGCCATGGTTTGGAGTTAAGGGTCTGTTGTTCATCTTGATTGCTTCTTAGACAGGGCTTCTATAAAGGAAGAGAAATAGTTTGACAGAAGAAGTTGCCCGAGAGGATCGATGAAATATGAAGAGAACTTGAATGGTGGAAAAGACGCAAACGAGAATTAGAAAAATATGGAAACTTACCTCCAGCGCCAATATCACATCTGCATCCTCCCTCATTGCCCTCTGTAGCTCAATACTCGCCCCATACCACTCATCATCCTGACAGGGCGTTTGGAAACACGCAAAAGCCACGTGCGCACTGCTCCACTTATCACGTGGTATTTTCACACCGGACTTAAGAAGCACATCACGAAGACGGGGTCCACGCCAGCGGCAGTTCATGACGGCGCCATCAAACCAGTCGATTCCGTTGACTTCTTTGAGCTTTGTGCGCATGGTGTGGCGCCGGTTGCCAGCACATTGAAGAGCGCATATTACGGTGTGCTGGGGCAGGGAAGACAGGTCTGCGATGGATAGGGAAAGAATGTTGGAAACGGTGCCGTAGACGCCTACACGATGTGCTGCAGCATCTAAATAGGGAATAGGGCTAGGATTTTGTTAGACAAAGTTTCAGGACTCAAGGTTTCGGGAGACAAAGTTGCAGAAACAGAATTGCGGAAGACCGCGGACTGGAAAGGGAGATCTTCTTACCCATGATTGCGGTCATAGCCATCTTTTTCGGTAATGAAGCTATCACATAAGCCGCTCTATTAGTCCCTTTTTACTGGTCCTTGGGTGCAGACGAGAAAATCTGGGGGGTTTTCAAGATTATCATGGAAAATCAGAGTCTGACAGACCTAGAGACCAGCTTTTCGAGAGGTGGTTCTCGATTCAGCGGTTTTTCAACCGTATATTCAAGCTGCAGAGCTAAGGTCAGAAAGGCTGTTTACATATTTCCCAACCGGGGACGATATATAGGGCGTTGACGCACTGTGACCATTCTAAGACAGGCTCGAAATTGCGTGATTCCTCGTGCTCTCAGATTTGGTGGGGGTCAAGGCCTCTTAAGCGGGACGAAGCAGGGGCGGAGCGAGACGAAAAGCCAAAAGACGCAACTTTCGCCCAGCCTCGTTATAAATCGCATTGTTCCCATCCGTTTGAGTTAAGCTCATCATGGCGCGGGAGAGCATGCCCGGGCGATGATGCGATTGCCCACACTTCCGAAGTCCGAATGCCGTCAACTTGCACAACATCTATAGAAGGGAAACTTATTTCCAACCCAGCCATTGAGAGCTCTCATGAGCTTTCTAGGAGGGATCAGTTGACCTCACCACACTAAAAGGTCGGCCCACCACCTCCGGTCCCCAGATATTGCCAAGAAAAGCAACCCTAGATGTTTTATAGGCAGGCTAAACTTTTTTTTAAATTTAAATAAATTTTAAACCATTTTTAAACCATTTTTAATTTTATAAATATAAGATAAGCTCGGACCCCTAGAACTCGATTACTCTCTAAACTTAACTGTATTACTAAAACTAAATCCCTAACTTATTAACCTATTTTCTCTATAACGAATCAATTAATATAGACTAAAAGGAGTAGAACTTATAAATAACTATTATAGATTTTAAATCTAGTCTTTATAAGTCTCTATAAAAAGCTACGCTTTATATAGGTACTATTATAAAGTATCCCTCCTATATGCTAAGTAGTAAAGCTATGCTGATTATATAGTATAGAACTACTAGATTTAAAAGTATATATACTAAATCTTAGGAGATAAGTCTCCTTAATTAACTAATTAATACCTTAACTGTATTTAATAGCCTAAAGGCGAATATAGAAGTAATATATTAATAATATAGAGGGTTATAAGAAAAGATTACGGATTATATTTTAGTAGTTAAAGACAACGGCGAGCTAAGGCCCTAACGTAGGTAACGGGGTTATAACCGCTCCCTGGGTTATGACCGCGCTAGTATACCGCTTGCTATTTTAAGTAAAGTTTTATTATTCTGCCAAAATTAAAGTAACACATACGTTTAAAAGGCGGTGTGTTGTGCTAAGGCTTACCTAGGCGTGATAGATATAACTTAGGTAAAGTTTTAATGTTCAAAACGGTTATAACCTAGGGAGCGGTTATAACCCCATTACCTACGTTATACGTTAAATCCTATACTAAAAGGTTTTATAAAACTATACTAGAATACTAAATTACTTAAAATATTTATAATTAATTGCAAACTAGTATAAAGGCTTAGAAGTAGAGTTATATAAAAATCCCTATATTAGCTTAGGTAGTTACTAATATACTTTTAGTAGGCTTCTAATAGGTCTCCTAGTAATTCTTATATTTTTTCTCTAGTTATATTTTTTCCTTATTAAGGTTTTTAGGAGTTTAAAGTAGGGATTAGATATATAGATAATATATAATAGTATGCCAATATCTCTCTAAACCCCTTCTAGGACAAGCCCTTATAATCTCCCTCTACTATAAGGTTATAGCGATTAGGGGCTAACTATAAGAAGGGGGGGGGGCAATATAAGGGATATTATTACGGTTACCTTAAGTTGCCCTTAAAATAACCCCTAGATATCCCTTAAACGTCTATTAATTACATATTAGAGGCACGTGCCTTTAGTATATAACTGGCGACTATTTAAGGGGCGTCTAAAGGTTGTCCTAAGGGCAACCTAAGGTAACTGCAATAATATCCCTTACAGTTACCTAATAGATTAACTCTAATTATATTCTAAAATTTATTACTAAGAAAAGAACTATCTAGGTAAGGACTATAGTCCTTTAAATACATAATACTATGCCTAGGAAATGTACTAAGTATATTAGTATATTAGTACGTCAGTACGTCCTATATTTATTACAGCTTATATAAATACCTCTAAATTAAAGCTTATAGAATACTATATTACAAAGATACTAAGCTAAGGAGAAGAGAAGAGGTATATATAGGGGGTAGAGACGTAATATATACGCGTTAGGACGCTAAGTTCTTAGCTAAACCCCTAACTAGGCTCCCTATCTAGGTTACGCGTTATAATACCGTAATATTACCCCCCCCCCTTTAAAAGGAAGCCTGCCCTTAGGCTTTATTAGAAATAAAGGAGAACTAGAAAAAAAGAGACGTAAGTACGTTTAAACTAAGTATATAAGGCGACCGTAGGTTACATAGAAGCGCTAGAGTGGAAAGGGTAGCCGCTAAAACTCTTAGCAAGGATCTAGCTAATTAGAGAACTTTAACCAGCGGTTAAAGTTTCTAGATATCTAAAGGCCTTATATAACGCGCAAATCTAGGTAGCTATATATCGTAGTAGGCTTCATTCCTTGCTTATATTAGGGCCTTAGGGCGTTTTTATCTCTATACTCTTCTGGTAACTTATCGTCTTTATTATACTAATATTTTATCTACTCGTCTAGGTACTTTAAGGGTTTAGGTAAGTTAGAGTATTAATTATAAAGCTCTTTAAGCTTCTAGGGGCAACCTATAAAGTTCTAAGTAGGGTACTAAGTTAGGTCTAGGTTATAGCCCTTTTATTAAATACGGTATTTTAGCGTTCCTTATACTAGCTTATATACTAATATTTCTTTAACTTCTTATTTATTATCGCTATTAACTTAAATTAGTAGGGGAGGCTTGTTCTTCTGCTTAGGTAATAAATTATTTATAGCTTTCCGTAGCTTATTTAGTAAGAAAATAAAATAAACTCTAATTAAATCTAGGAGCTTTACCTTATATAAGTTGCTTATCTTCTTAAGGACCTTATATAGTCCTATTATCTAGTAGTCTAGCTTATAGCTAGGCCGTTCTGTCCTCTAATTCTTTATTATAACCCAGACTATATTACTAGGGGTAAAATTAGGTTCTTAATAGTGTTTGTTTACCTACTATTTTATTAACCTTTAGGCCTTTTCTAAGTTCTTATAGGCTACTATCTAGACTTTTTTAAAGCATTTAATATACCGCTAGGCCTTACTATAGGATAGTTTCTCGCGTATAGTTTAGGGTTCTTTTAGTCTTTACCAGTTAAAGCTTATATAGGGTAAGTAGCCTATTTTTAGGCCGTCGAAATCGGACTCTGCACCTGTACGTGGTGACGGCTACGAACCTGGTCTTTGAAGTTCAGATCTAAAGCCAACGTAGAGACGTCGTACAGTGTGCGGACAGGACCTGGTGGTGGTTGTGGGCGTTAAGGGCGGTGGTGAAAATTTTTCGGATGGTGAGATCTTGAAGAACACTACTGTCGGCTCTCTACATACGACGACTACTACGCTGTTCTCCTATCCAGGGCACCTGTACGATCCAACATGGATACACAGTATTCGATAGCATCCCCCGACCCCCAGTAGAAAGTATTAACGACCTTATATTAACGAACAAACAAACGCAAATAAATGAACGAATGAGCAAATATACGGCCCCTCCTAACCCCCAGGGCGATCGCCCGCGGAGCATGCGGTCACTTACCATTAACTATTAAATACTACCTAGCAGCCTAGACAACACCGTACGGTTTTCCTGTCTCCTCTTAAGGAGTGGTGACCCTTGGCGAGGGCCTAGTGACTGGGGCCTAGGCACAAAAGATACCTAGGCATACACACGTCCCGCTCGCCTTTTGGTATAGTAGTAGTTTATAGATAAATCCCCCTTACGCCTTCAATAGGCCCTAGGGGGGGGGAGGCATGGCGTATATAGCAATGGTTAGATAAGAGATAGTATATAGGGGATGGCTAAGATATGGGAAACAATAGTACAGTAATTAATTGGCAAGGCCTAGCTGGGACGTAGTGAACCCTAGCTGGGATAGGCTAGAGAAGGAAGCAGTGGTTTCTAAGGAGTTCGAAACATCTAAGGAGGAGGACGTAGCTATAGGCCTGTAGGGCCGCACTACGTGCAAACATAGCAATTTAGGGTTTTTTATCCGACTGAGGTGGCTTATAGGGTTTTTCCTTCCCCTAACTGCAGGGTTTTCTTTATATAAATTACAAGTTTTCCCCCTGTGACAGAGTAGTCTGCGTGGGCCAGTAGGATCCGTATTAGACGTTAATTAAAGAATTACTACTAGCCTATTTTTAGCTAAATAGGGGCAAACCCTATAGAGTTATAGGGTAGGGTTACTTAGGCGTAGTTTATTAGGGGGAGTAGTTTAGACTAGTTGTTTTAAAAGTAGTTAATAAAGGGCCGGAGCCTTTAGTTTAAATACTAATTTATAATCTCCGTCTAACCGTTTATTTAAGGGTAGTACGCTATAGAGAGCTTTAGCTTAATACTTAGGATCTAGGTAAACTTATTCTAAAAGGCCGATATAAACTATAGCCTATAATTGGATATAATAATATCTAGCAGTCTATAAATTTGGTAGACGAAGTAGATATATAGTATTACAAAACCCCACTATAGAGGCCTCCATAGGAGAGCCCCGTGCTCTTACGTACACCTTACGTATAGCTTATGTTAGCTACGCGTAGGTATATCACCTCCTTACGCCCTCAACCCTTACGATTGATCGCGTAACGTCTTGTAGACTCCTCGAATATATACGCTCTATAGCCACTACCCTCGTTTTATAACATTACGTTGCGCCTTTTTACTACTAATGCTTAGCCTATAACTAATTCTACATCTCTATAATACTATAGGCGCTGCTAAAAGCAGCATATCTATAAATTACTTTACTTTATACTTCTAAGGAACCCATAATAGTAAGATAATATTTCTTACTAGCTACTATATTAAACCTAAAGAATAATCTAATACCTATACTTAACCTATAACGCTAATTAATCCCAAAAGAATTTAATTTATTAGCCCTAGCCCTAACCCCTAAGAAGATAGACACTAATAATATCTTATCTTTTATTAACTATATAACTACGGATAAGTAAATAGAAGGGCTATTACCTATTAAAATCAAAATATGAGACACTAAGACGTTTGTAAAAATAGTAGTATAAGACCCTAATAAATATTACCGCCTTCTATAGAACTACTACCTAAAGCTTATATAAGCTAAGATATATACTACCTAAGACCGTAATATTATCTAAGACCTATAAGCTTATAAGGCGCTCGCTAATAATATATATTAAGAAACTAAAGATAACCTCCGCGTGTCTAAACGCGACGTTTAATAGTTAAAGAAGAATAAGATTATACTAATTGCTACAGTTACTAAAAAAGAAGGCATAATTAAATACCTATAATCTTAGCTTAATAAGTATATTTATAATAACGCTAGATATCTCTCTACTACATATAATGCCACCTAAGTCTTTACGCCCCTAGCAACTTTACCTACTTAACGCTTAATAGAGGGTTAGCGCTAAGCAGCTTTACCTAATAGGAACCCCTACTAAAGCAGCGATAATAAAAGCTATAATAATTAGATCTAAACTGCTACTATAAGGTCTAATATACACTACCCTAATCCCTTAGTCTTTTAAGGAGACTATAAGGAATATAGCCACTAGAAGATATAAATCCGCGAGAAACTAACTTAAAGCGCCTACCTTTTTCCTATAGAAGATACTAAGATTGGCTATATTATCGGACGAATAAAGGGTATACTATTTAATAGACTCTTTGCCTAATAGGAGACTAGTAGCCCCTAAAAGTAGCAGTTTTATTAAGAAGTCCTTAATAATCTTAACCTAATATACCATAACTATAACCTACTAGCCACTAACTAAGCTAAACTACGTGCCCTAAAGATAAGCCCTACTAAATTATTTAATAAGTTCTATATTAAATTCTAGGAATATACTAAAGCCCTTGCCTAAGATAATACTAAAGACTAAGAGGATCTCCTTAAAAAAGTTACTTATTACCTTAGTTACGCAGCCACTAGTTATAACTACAACAAAATTTATAAGATGGTAGCAGCCCTATAAAAGATTAAATAATAACTAAATTAGATTACTACTACTAACTCTTACTTAAAGACCTTTCTATAAAAGCCCTCCGGGCCTACTAAACCTATATATACTAAGCCACTAACACCTATTACCTTAAGTACCACTAAAGCCAATATTAACCTCTTTATACTAACCTTTTTGTAAAAACTCCTAAATAGAGAGCGCGAGCTACTCTAGAAACTAGGACGCTGCTATAAATACTATTAAGAAGGCTATTATTATAATAACCTAAACTGCCTAATAACTAGGTTTAGTACTTACCGCCTAATACTTAACCTAATACCCTAAACACTAAATACGTTGCTACGTGCCACTACTATATAAGATAAAGATATAGTAATAGTAGTAGAATTGGATATAAAAGCGGAAAACGCCAAGTCCTAGCCCTAAGTCGCGGGTTAGGACGCCCTAATAATAGAGGAATCTATATATCGGCCTATTTAATAGATAACTTAATAAAAATAAATAAACGGAAATAGATAGTTTTACCTATAATAAGAACTACTGCTATAAAATAATATAAAAGCCATTCTATAATTAACTACAGAGCTACTAACTAATTTATAGATACCTAACTTATATATACTTATAACCTACCTACCTTACCCCTTATTAAAGCCCGCGCCCTATAACTTACTAATAGCAGTTATACCATATAGAAGATTACCTATATAGTATAACTTTACTTAGATATAAATGGGCACCAGGAAGAGCTTTAGGCCTATATTACACCACTTACTAACTACCCTATTATTCTTAAAATAAGCTAGCTTAAATAATATAACCCCGCTATTAACTAGGAAAAGAAAAAAACAACCTTTAACTCTAAATACTATAGAGAGACTTACCTAGGATATAGCCTAGCCGCCTCTATTTACTTACTAGGATATTAACCTAAGAAACCCCTTATTACCCCACCTATAACTAACTGCTACTATATAAATACCGCGGCCTTCTACTATATAGCATATAGGAAAGGCTAGACCGTTACTATAGCTTCCTAATTATAACTATATAAGCTTAATAAAGAATAAAACTACGTCCTCTATAATAATAGAATAGATATAGTTAACCTTTTAAAAGATAACGCCCCTATAGAATTCTATAGACTTTTACCTTTAGACTTTAAGAAGTTTATAAAACTTAAAAAGGGACTTACCAATAAAGAACTCCATAAGCTCCTCCCTAAGAGGTACTATAACTTTATTAATATATACTTATAAAAGGGCGTAGATATACTCCCCCTATATTAACCTAATAACTATACTATTAATATTAAATAAGGAAAAACGCCACTTTATAAGTGTCGGGAATAAGGCAAGCGGTCGTTATATAACGCCACAGCACTAGCGTAGCGAGGAGTCTTAGGCTCCTCGCCCTTCCTTATTCTAATAAATAAGCTTTATTAACCACCATCACTATAACCTACTTAAGTAGTCGTTATTGGTGAGTTACCCTATATAACCAACAATAAGAGACCCTACTTAATATTAAAAGATAAACTTCTAGTTATAAAAAAGTATATTAATAAGCACCTTAATAAAGGGTTTATTTATCCCAGTATATTACTAGCAGCCGCCCCTATCCTTCTTACTAAGAAGCTAAAAGGAGGTATCTAATTCTATATTAACTATAGAGGACTTAACGCTATTATAATTAAAAACTAATACCTAGTATTACTTATACGGGAGACCCTTAAGCGGCTTAGCTAAGCTAAAATCTATACTAAGCTTAATATTATCGCCGCCTTTAACTATTTTTAAATACAGGAAGGTAATAAATAGAAAACCGTATTTATATTACGCTTTAGCTAATTTAAATATCCTATTATACCCTTTAGCGTATATAACGGCCTAGGCACCTTNTAAAGCTATATTAATAACGCCTTATAGGACTACCTTAATAACTTCTGCTCTACGTACCTAGATAATATACTTATTTATAATAATAACCCTTTTAAGCATACTAAATATATTTAAAAGGTCCTATAGCGCCTTAGGGGCGTAGGACTTTATATTAATTTAAAGAAATATAAATTCTTAGTTATAGAAGTAAAATACCTTAAACTAATTATTACTACTAAGGGTGTCTATATAGACCCTAAGAAGGTACGTATAATTACTAAATAGTAAGCCCCTAACTATATTAAGGACGTATAAGACTTCCTTAGTTTTACTAACTTCTATTAGAAATTCATATACAACTTCTTAGGCGTAGTAGTATTACTTATAGCAATAATATAAATAAAGGGCCTTTCTATAAAAGGAAGAAAAATATACCTACGCTTTACCTAGACGCCTAAATACAAAAAGGCGTTCTAAGACCTTAAAAATACCTTTACTAAAGCACCTATCCTAGCTTACTTTACACTAGAATAACAACTATTTTAAAACCAACTCCTTAGACCACGTTAACGTAGGCGTTCTCTCCTAGATAGGTAATAACGGTCTTCTTTACCTAGTCGCATTCTACTCGTCTAAGCTTATACTATAAGAGTATAACTATAAGATCTATAATAAAGAACTCCTTACAATTGTATAAGCGTTTAAAGAATTTTAACTAGAACTTTCTTTAGCAAAGCCTAACTAGCTAACTAAAGTCCTTACGGACTATCGCAACTTTAAGTACTTTATAACTATAAAGTAGCTAAACTAACGCCAAGTATATTAGAATAAGTTCCTCTTTAGTTTTAACTTTAAAATTATATATAGACTAAGAGTATAAGATACTAAACCTAATAGCCTAATACGCCGCTTATAAGACCTTCCTTAGTTTAAAGATAACCCTTATAACTAGTTCTAATAATAAACAATCCTAAAAGTACGAAATTTAGCCCTAGGTATACTACCTACAATAAAGCTAATTATACCTTAGCTTTATACTATAGAACTAAAGTTACCTCCTAAAATTAATAAGCTTATTACTATGGTATATAACACCTCTATTAACCTATTACTATATTAACTTATTACTATAAAGACTATTAGCGCTTATATGCTACCTACTAACCTCTAAAGCTTAGGCTAGATTAATATAACAGCTTTAAAAGTTGTTGGTCATATAGAGTGACTCACCAATAACGACTACTTAAGTAGGTTACAGTGATGTTGGTTAATAAAGCTTATTAATTAGAATGAGGAAGGGCGAGGAACTTAAGGCTCCTTACCACGCTAGTGCCGCGGCGACACGTGATGGCAACTTGCTATTACGTGACGGCAGTTTGCTATACGTAACGGCAACTTGCCTTATTCCCAACACTAGTAACTCTTCTTTTATGGTTACCATCTATATATAAATACTACTTAACTATTATAACAAATATAGATCCTCCTTACTTACTATTACTATTATAATATAAGTCTCGCTGTCCCAAAATTTGCCTCTTAGCACGTAGCTCTCTTGCTTAGAAGTTGTAGGTAGGTATTTTATTTAGAGGGCCGCCAAGGCGCTAGTAGTAAGCGAGCTAATAGCGATTTTCCATCCCGGGGATGGAAAATCCTAATTAGCTAGGTTAAGTTAGGGTCTATAAAATGTAACTAATTAGATAACTTTAACCGCCGGTTAAAGTTCCTAGACATTTTAAGACCTTATATAACTAAGAAATTTCTAAGGACTCCCTTTTAACCTAACCTTTAACTTATATACGTAGAGTATTTATATTAACAAACGTCTCTAGTGCTTTGTTTAGGTTCGCCTTTATTATTGCATCTACTAGGTTATCTTAGCCATTAATCTATTAAATCTTAAAGAGTTCTTAACACTTATAGGATTGCTAAAGTGCTATAATATTAATTATAAGGCGCTTCTCCTTTATAGTACCGAGCTTAACTAAACACTTATAGAGGGAATATAAGTTGGTGTATATAATTATAGGGATAACGGGAAGTTCGAGTCGATCTATAATTATCTTTAGGGTAGTTCTAATTGTAATTGCTATATTAACTCCGCTAACTATTCCATATATCTCTAACGCTAAAATACTTTAGGTAACGCGCTTACTCTTAGTTAAGCTCTAATAGATAAGGTTACTATAGATTATAAAGTTATTCTCTTTAGTAAATTTATTTGCGATAATAATCTTATATCCTAACTAGGAGCTAAAATCTTTATTATTTATAAACGATCTATTAATAAATATAAAGAGCTTAGCGGTAGGAAGATTAATAGGCACGTAAAGTAGTCCCCAATTAAGATAGTTTATTTGCTAGAAAAGACGCTTATTTAGGGTAAGAACGTCATCCTTAGTAGGTTCCTAGTATTAAGCGGTAATAGAGAGATTGAATAAAGCCTTAGGTTGGCAGATAGAAGCAATATAAGCTCCGCGAGCACGTTGCTTTACGTATCCTTGCTTTAGAGAATTAACGTTAATAACGTTAATCTTCTTACCTTAACCCTTCTAGCGTAAAGCAATAGAATCCTTATTTAGGGAGAGGATGCATCTATTAAAGAGTAATAGTGTTATTAAATTAAGCTTTTCTTTTGGCTTTATTATAAGATTTACCTTTACTAGCTTATCTTCTTTAAGAGCTAAGAATTAGTCGTCTCCTAAGATAATTATATTGTTAGTCTATATACCGATAATTCTAAATAGAGTTCCTATAGTTGTAATAAGGAAGCAGGGATTAAATATAGATATAGTTATTAAAAGCTTCTCTTTATAGTACTTACTGTAGGTAGCCCACTAGTAAGTTCCTACCTCTGCGATTCTATATAATGGCTTAAGTATAACCATAATCATATCCTTAAGATACTAGTGGCGAATTTGCTCTAGAAGGTATACTAATATTAAGCGCTAAAGGTGTATCTCTAATTAGGTGTAGGCTTAAGTAATATCTTATAAATAAACCGCTATTCTATTCTTTATTAAGGAGGGAGCTAATATAATAATAACTTACTAACTAGCTCGTTAAATTATAGGAGATTGTATAAGAATTATCTCTTTACTATTATTATTGTAACCTTAGATAATAAGCCTTAATTTCTTAAATGGGGCGTTAGTAGCTTTGCCCTTAATCTCATTAACCATCCTTAACTTAAAGATGCGAACTTTATTAAACTTAGTAGGGTTATATTTCTTAAATTTAAAGACTCCTCTTATAATAAGACTATCGATCTTCTACTTATTAGATACTTAGAAAGAAGCTCTAAGGGTTATAATACGACCTTCCTTTTAGAGCTATTTTATAAGCTTAAAGTTAGCCTTTTCTTTGGCTATTATAAGGCCATTAATAACTTAACTCTATTCTTAATAGCGGCAATAAATTATTCTTTAAAATTAATAAGATATTAGCGATTTTGTAATCCCTTCGGGCGACCTCTACCGCGTTATAGTTGTGGCGCCTCTACTACAATTATATTAGGATTGTAGTCGCCTTCTAAAGTATATTAATTATAGTTCTCTTTTAGGGCATCTTCTAGGGCATCCTATAAAGGCTTAGAATTGTTATCTTTATAGTAAGGCTTAATAATAGTTAAACGGAATTAAGTGGGTTTATAAGGCATCTAAATAGTATAAGTTTAACTATTAATTACAATAAGTTAATATAGGCCTAACTATCCTCCCTTTTTACGCTATACGCGTACCTTAGACTAGAGTAGTAGATTAATTATAGTTAAGGTGTTTGGGCCATTTCTTATTCCTAGTGCGTTATTAACCTAATATATAGCATAGAGGCGTTACACCTCCTTTATTGCCTTATAAATTGCCTTAACTTATTACACAACAGAGGGAGATAGTAGAGAATTGTTAGTTATTTATAGGTAGGTGCTAAAGACTAGTAATATAGGTACGAGTTTATCTGGGCTAGCGGAATTATTAATAGCTTTAATAGCCATTTATAAGGTAAGTTCTTCGCTAGCGTCTTTTAGTTCTAAAGAGATAAACTTATATACGCGGCGTAATGGCGCGTGATATCGCTCTACTTTTCTAATACTATTATATACCTTAATAGGGACTTCCTTAACCTTAATTGCTATTGCCTTTATCTGTTATTAGAACTCTATAGATAAGAAGTTCTTTCCTATATTATGGACGATTTAATTAGGGGGTCCTAAATAGATATTAATCTAGTATAACTAAAGGGTATCCTATGCGTTTCTAGCTAATATATTTTTTAAGAAACGCGCGGCTTAGAAGGAGGTTAAGAAGTTAATAACTTAGAGTACTGGCTTGCCGCTAAAATATATAACGTTAATAATAATACAGAAGTTAAAGTTATAGTTATCCTTAAGGGTAAACTTAAATCGGCTAGGGGACTTCTGGTTTATTTAGTAGTAATAGTAATACTTTATAAGATGCTTAATTGCCTTAACCTTAACTTTATAGCCTACTTACTAAAGAACCCTAAGTAATTAATAAACGGATAGGTGGCCAAAATAATGGTATAGTTAGCGTAACTCTAACTTAGTTAGGTAGCTTTAAGCAACACTCTTTTTTAGTTAATAAAGGAGCAACTAAGGGTAACCCCACTTGCGTATAACAGGTACTTAACTATCTCCCTATATAAGCATATTCTTAAGGTTGTTAAACTTAACGCCTAATTTATCTATATCTTTAATATAAAATAGAAATAGAGTATTTATAGGAATAACGTGGAAAGTAATGCACCCTAAGGGGGTTTAGACCCTAATTATGCTAAGAGAGATTATAGTACCCTTGCTAAAACAAATTGTATATTAGCCTGCCGTTAAATAGTTAATCTAAATAGAGTTATTAAGCTGCTAAAGGGCTCAAACTTAAGGTTCTCCTGCTATAGATACTCTTGCGGCTCTAGTATCTAGTATAATACTATAAAAGACATTTACCGAGTATCTATTGTTAAAGGAGAACGCGGAGCTCTCCTTTAGCTTATTAAAGATATCTAACTTTGTAATAGAATGGAGCGTAGATTGGTTATTAAGAACAGTAACGGTTTATATACTATCTACCTTACTATACTTAGTAAAGTATTAGTTAGGTAAGTAGTCCTTAATTTCTATATCTATAAGAAGCTATTTAGCCTTATTAACCTTACCCTTAAGATCTTTTACGCCTTTATATTAAACTAGAAAGCTTTAAAAGTAGGCCGTAGTAGCCTTATAATTCTTAATATTTCTTACACTCTAGCGAAACTTATTATATACCTCCTTTTATTTATTAAGAGAATGCCTAGTTAACTAGTAATTCGGTTTCTTATAAACGTAGTACTTCTTCTAGCAATTACTTTAAAATAAACCTCTATAAGGACCTCCACCTTTACCTTATAGTCGTTAATTATACCCTCTACCGTATTACCTACCCTAGCCACTATATGTTTAATTAGTCCAGTTATAATTATATTAGTTAGGCGGGTTAATTAAAGTAGGTTAGAGTTAGGCGTTAAATTGCTATACTTCTTAAGAGCGTAGAGCGGTGTTAATAGAAGATCTTAATTAAGTATATACTCCTTTGTAAGTATTTACAGGATTAAAGAGAGCAAGGTTATATTCTTTAATACCTTAGCATACGCTAATAACTTAATTACATAGGCTAAAGTCCTCTTAATATAATTTAGATAAACCACGCTAAATTATCTAAAGTTAATTAAAGAGCTTTTAAAAACAATTAAGCCGAGGAATACCTAGGTTTATAGTAATAATTTTTAAAAAGGTAGTCTCTCTCTATTCTAATATATACTGCTACTTATTCTCTTCTGTTTTAAAGTAGCATCTTAACTTATATACTATGCGGTTAAAATTATATCTTTTTTTTACTAAACGGTTATAATAGAAGGTACTAGCTTGGCCCTTAAGTATAACGGAATAAGCGTTGTAGTATTAATTAGACTCTATTCCTACCTTCTAGTAATAGTTATAGAAGATACGTAGTTTTAAATTAAGAACATTATATAATTCCCTACTAAACTTCTTCTCCTAATCTAAATAGAGCTTCGTAAGCTCTATAAGTAATTTTAAACTACCTCCAATTTAAGATTAAGATAGAGGAGGTAGGGGTTATATTATAGGCTATAGTGGGGACGTAGGTCTAGTCGGTAGAGTCTAAAGGTTATTAAATCGCGAAGCAATAGGATCCTATACCTACTCTTATTAGGGTATAGTATTTAATATTAAGGTTATAGGTTAAATTAGATATAAAGGAGTTAAAGGCGGAGGTAGGTTTATCTCTAAAGGTGTATTACTTGGGTTTTATTATAAGTTAAGCTTCCTTATAGTGCGTAGTTAGTGCTTAATCTCTTATAGAGTCCATTTGTGCTCTTCTTTTGCGTTAATAACCTACTTCTAAATATTATCTCTAATAGTACCCCCGTCCTTAGGGATAAATACTTAATTCTCCTAAAGGAAGTTATAAAAGTCCTATATAATATCCTTTATCTATTTAATAAAGTCCTCCTTTATACATTCCTATAGCGCGGTATCGTTATATTTACTATCCTTATAATATACCATACGGTATAATAAAAATCTATTTAAGTCTTGTTTATTAGCGTTTATAAGGTTAATTATAGCTTTATTTTATATCTTTAGGTTAATATCTTTCTTATACTTCTTTAGGTAGGTTAATGCTATAGTAGGTATAGAATTAACGGGGTATCGTACATTAAAGGTAGGTAGGATTTTTGGTTTTATAGGATCTTATAGGTTTACTATCAAGAGGTAGGCAATTTAAGATGTTATTTAACGCGTTTTAGACGTTAACTTAGAACCTTAGGTTTAGTAATACTTCTAACCTAAAGTACTTAACTAAATATTTGTAAACGCGGTTGTTCTACATAATAGACACAACTTAGTATCTCCTAGTACTTAGTAACACTTCTATTATTAGTTTTCTGTAAGTCTAAGGTAGTACAGTATTACCGGAATCCATTCTATATAAGCGCATATAGTGCCCCTATATAAGACTATCTCTTCTATTTAAAAACCTAGCTACTCTATAGTTAACTACATATTTAACTACTAATTAGTGTTAGTTATATAGGGTAACTCACTAATAACGACTACTTAAGTAGGTTATAGTGATGTTAGTTAATAAAGTTTATTAATTAGAATAAGGAAAGGCAAGGAACTTAAGGCTCCTCGCCACACTAGTGCCGCAGCAACATATAATGGCAACTTGCCATTACGTGACAGCAGTTTACTGTACGTAACGGCAACTTACCTTATTCCTAACAAAAGTAAAAGAAAACAAGCTCTATTATAGAGGCCGCCTATTTATCCCTAACTTAGAAAATCTATAACAGTAACTAATCTAAATAGCCTATAACCTCTAATTAAGCGGCTACCTAGGTAGAGGAGGAACCTATAAGCTTCTTAGCTAATATTACTTCTAGCTAAAAATAATAGACTTAGTTAAACACTTTATAGGCGCCTACTATAGTTATAAGCGCACTAAGGCCTTTAATATAAAGTACTAAGGATTACTATACCCTCTACTAGTACCTATATAACAATAGGCAGATATCGCTATAGATTTCATTATTAACCTACTAAGACACCTTCGCATTAATTAGGCTATTTATAAAAGCCGCAACAGCAGCAAAACCAGCCTAAAAACCACTTAATAAAGCAACCCAATATCGGAATCCTATTCCCTACACCGAGAAACCCCATAAAACCACGCCGCCCCCTATCTAGAGCATAGGGGACAACAGAGGGGCGTAGGCTCCCCGCTAAAGTCGCGAGAGTTATAACGCGCGGGAGCCGAACCACAAACCAGGTAGGCAACAACGCAAAAAAAATAGCTACTAGTAATAGTAAAAACTAAAGGAAACACTTAAACAAATTAAAGACAATCTTATAAAAGAGGAGGAAGAAACTCCACGGCACTAGATACTTGCTTTTATTTAAGAGGCAATATAGCACATTAAAGCCCTCTTAACGCGTCTAGTCCCCTAAATAACCTAAGAATAAGAGACTAAGGCCTAGCTTAACCAAATTAAAGCTAGTATTAAGAAAATCCAAACAGAAACGCGTAAAGGAGGACCCCTAGGCCTAGGAGTTCCCCTAGTATAGGTCTAAACATAGGCAGCCGTCGCTGCGCAGGCGGCCCGCATAGTAAACGTAGTTGCGGCACTACAGAGAGCAAGTATACGCGTCCGGCTTAAGGAGCCCTAGGGCTATAAACTAGGGGAGCTTCTTAAGACTATTTAAAGAATAATACTAAGCGCATACGCCATATGTACCCTTAATAGTAGGGATATAGATATCTATATCCCCTCCTAAATAATAAAGGACTAAATCCTAAACGGGCTAAACGCGCTAGGACTTAGGATACTAAGAAAAGATTATCTCCTAGAAGTACCAGGAGTCCCACTTAAGACTCTAATTAATAGCAAAAGAAACGTAGATAATTTAGAATTAACTTAATCCATTTATAAAGCTATAAAGCGCCTTATATCTAGAATAGCTATTAGCCGGATCTAATAGCTATACAACCCTAAAGCGTAGGCGAAACGCTAGGTAAACTCTAATAGTACCTAGAGAGAACCTAAGAAGACTAGGGGAATAATTATAATTAGTATCCTAACCTAAGTAATTTAGCAAAAGATTATAAAAAGTAGGATAGTTATTAAATCCTAGCTTTTTAAGACTAGGCTATTTAAGAATAGCGTAATTATAAAGTAATGCTACTACTATAATTAATAGGGGCATATATAAAGCGTATATAAAAAGTAAATAAAATATAGGTAATATACGGAACCATATAACACCACAGATTGCCCTAAGGAAAGGGTATCCTATATTAACTACGGTAAAGCCCATAAAGTATAGTAAAGAAAAGAGTGTAGGACCTTTTAAAGCTACCTTAAAGGTATCTAAATAAAGAGAATAGCCCTCTTAACGTAGTCGCTCCGTATATAAGAAGCCATAAAAATAATATACTAACCCTTAATATTAGGAAACCTTATAATCAGCACTAATAAGAAAAGAGGACGGGAAATATCTTACCTAGGGACCTAAAAATAACCACTTAAACGGGGACTAGGCAAACCATCTTTTATTAAAATAGTAAGTAAAGATAGATTATAATTAAGGCTCCGGCTTCGCGCCAATAGAGCAATAATAGTTAATAGCGAAAATAATAAGAAATAGGACACAGATATAAATAAGCCTATACCTACTTTAAATAAGTAAATATACAATTATCTAGTATAACTGCGGAAATACAAACCAAGGGGCGTATCGCCCTTTTTTTAACAGCGTTATACTAGCGGACCACTAGGTCCTTATAATTTAAAAGCCGGTATATAACAGATATACCAAATTAATATACTGCCCTAGAGGATTCACACTTATATATAACGCTCTCCCCACAACAAAGGTCTGCTTTATAATTAGCTAAAATATTAACGCCGCGTATTAGAAGCGTAAATAGTACAGCCCCTTTACTACAGCCCTCTAGGTACGCCTAAAGGGGCTAGAGGCTACAATTATTAATATCTATAACTCGCGCGAAGATGGCCCTTAAATTAGGGCATAGCCTAAGGTTAAAATAGCTATTAAGGAAGCCAAGAAAGAAATCATACTTTTAGATAACTTTAATGCCTACCACCTAATATAGGGCGGAAAGCATATAGCTAGCAAAAAGCAGGCGGAACGCCTTCTAGCCAAAACTAATATTAGAGGCCTAGTACTCGCCACACTAAAAGGAGAGCCTATATAGAAAAGAGGGCAATAGGAAAGTATAATAAACCTTACGTTTATATCACCAGATCTATACAAAAAAGTTAACTTCTATAGTATAGTTAAGAAATAGGCCCTTATAAGAGACCATATACTAATCCGCATCTAAATTAATAACGCCAGCTGTCCGCTAGCGAAACGCTAGCGCCTTACCCTTAAAAAGCTAAACTTATAGGGCTTTCTCCAAAGCATCTAGGAGCTTAACTAGACCACATCTAAAGACCCCTTTTAAGCCCTTTAGGAAGGGATTAAGTAAGCACTTAAAGAACACTGCCTATAAGCATAGCCTAGCCGGCAGGCCCGTTAAGAATAGTCACTATAGGCCATATAGCTCCACGCCGGCGCCTAATAGGCGCGATAACAGCTCTAAGCTTATAACAACCCTAAGGACCACCAAAGATATTTAGCATTAAACAATTAACTATAAAAAGAGACTAGGAGAGTCAGTCATAATAACTAAAAACGCTTTATTTATAAACTTACTAAAAACTAGTTAAAACTATATAACAAGGGACTTTGGACTCTATTAAAATAGAGCAAAAAAGCAAGTATAGTAAAGGCGGACCCCTATCTACTAGACCTTAGGAGGTCTACTAAGGATCCCTTAATAGACAATAATATTATAAAGGCTAATATCCTTATAGCTAAGTTCTTTCCTAAAACTAAAATAGCAGACCTTAGCAACATAAAGACAATAAGGGAACAAAATGTGCTTAATATTAGCCCCACCATCTCAACAGAAGAAATTAGTAAGCTTATTAGGAGTCTTCTAAATAGAAAAGCCCTAGGACTAGATAGTATACCAAATAAGGTCCTTAAAGTAGTCGCCCTAGTTATTATAAAAGATTTAGCAGAAGCAGCTAGTTATTACTTTACCAGCGGAATAATACCAGAAAGCCTTAAAGAATCTATAACTATAATATTACGTAAAAAAGGAAAGAAATACTACTCTCTCCTAAGCAGCTATAGACCAATTACCCTTAAAAACACGCTAGCAAAAGTCCTAAAAAAGTATATAGCCAATATTATATCCGAGGCTGCGGAGGAGTATAGGCTACTCCTTTAGAACCAGATAGGAGCAAGGCGTAAATAATCCACACTATTAGCAATAGGACTGCTTAGCTCTTACGTACAAACAGCGTAGCGAACGCGCCGCGGGTATATAGTGTTAATACTAAGCCTAGACTTAGTAGGGGCATTTAACAATATCTCCTATAAAAGGCTCCTCTACATCCTAAAAAAAAAGGCTTTTTAAAGTGGCTTATAGACTTCGTATAAAGCTTCCTAATAGTATATAAAACCCGTATTAAGTTTATAGGATATAAGAGCAACTAGATTTAGACACAGACAGGCATCCCCTAGGGGTTACCCTTATCACTAATCTTATTCCTCTTTTTTATATTAGAGCTATTAGAGAAATTCTAGTACCCTAACAGCGGCACGCTAGGGTTTAGCTTTGTAGACAACATAAACCTTATTACCTAGGGGGACTCCACAGTAGAGAACTGTTAATAATTAGAGGCCGCCTATAACTGCTACGCTATATAGGCAAATCGACACGGGGCGGCGTTCGCCTCTAAGAAGTATTAGCTTATACACTTTATAAGGTAATAGCGCTACGCCATTACAGACCTTACGTCCACCGTACGTATCACCGGCTGCGAGATAGCCCCCTAAAAAACTAGCATACGAGTCCTAGGGATCTAGGTAGACCCTAAGCTCCAATAAAAAAAACAGGTCAAAAAGGCCGTAAGTAAGGGCTTAGCAGCCTTTAAAGCGATATTAAGGATTACCGCGTCTACATAGGGCCCATTAATACGCCGCTCACGCCTCCTATATATAGCTACCGTCCAACCAGCAATGCTATATAGCGCCTAAGTATAGGGAGTACGGGATGACGGCGGAACGCTAGTAAAAAGTTTGCTTAAACTACTATAGAAAGTCTAAAACTAGTATCTCCGTAGGGTTATAGGGGCATACTAGTAAACACCAATAGCTGCAATAGAGAAGGAAGCGGCTATTCCCCTAATCTAACTCCATATTAAAACGACAGCCCTCTAAAAAGCCGCCAAGACGGCCTCTAATAGAGTAGAAAAAAAATTAGTAGAGGTACTTAACGGTATCTAGAATATATTAGTAAAGCGCCAGCAAAAAACAAAACGGCTACTAGTACTATTAGAAGCGCTTAGGGAACGCGTAAAGGACTATAAAAATAAGATATAAGGCTTCCTCGCGCACTAAAAGGACTATATAAAGCAGGAAGCTGCAATAAACCCTCATAAGCGTAGCTAGCGGAACGCCAGCAGAGCGTAGGCGGAGCGCCGCCACTATATAGGAGGTTACCAGCACTAAAGGCAGGCAACTACCTTTATTGCGAAATAGGCAGATTTAGAATAGCGATAACAGTAGCAGGTAAAGGCTAAAGACTATACAGAAACTATATAGAAGACCCTATAGGGAAAACCTATAATCCCATTATATAAAGGCCTAATAAAAGCAAAGGCTATAGCACTATTTCTCCTTTGTATAGAGGTAATAGGGCTTAATATATGGCTTACATCCGTTGGTGTACTAGTAGTTCTCCTATAGTGCGAATATAGCTAAATAAAGCAGATAGTCTACTATATGCTATTCTAGTATCCACACTACCAAAGGGCGGACTTTATAGCAAAATGCGCCTCTAAACGCCTTTAGGATATTTTAAATAATAAAGAAAGCGCCCAAGTAGCAGCAAAATGGCTAGTATAGTTAGGTATTTTACCCCAGTTTTAGGTAGTAAAGGTAATAGATATAGAGGATATAAGTAAATACCAGCCCTTTTAAAGCCTAGAGGACTGGTAAAAGAATAAGGGTAAAAGAACAAGGAAAGAAGGGGGTAGAGTAAGATTGTCCGCGAAGCGCGGCTAGTTGGCTTAATATGCAGACTTAAAGACAGGTAGAAGGCGAGCCGCCGGCGCTCCGATGTCGGAACGCTGCTATCTCTCCAGCGCGGCCCAAGGTAGGGTTTTCTCTAAGTTAGAGTTTTTCCTATAGAAGGTATTAGCCTGCGTAGACCCACTAGGGGGACTAGGACGGGCGGTAAATTAAATTTATTATTATTAACCTACTACCCTATAAATAGTACGGCCGTACCTATAAGAACATCCTTATAATAATATACCGACTTATAAAAGAGCGCCACTACGTCCTAACTAAAGGCGTAGCCGTTAGCAACGTTACTAACGCCTTTCTTTATAAAATCTACTAACTATATAGGTTACCTAACTTAATTACATCCAACTAAGGTATATAATTTAACTCTAATATATAGAGACAAATCTGCTAACGCCTTAGCATCTCCGTTAAGATGTCTATATCCTTTTATTATAAAACTACTAGGTAACTAGAAAACGCTAATACTAGTATAAAAGTATACCTATAACAGGTAGTCGCCTATAGTTAAGATAACTAGGTAAATTACCTTTTACTAGGTAAATTTATAGCGAATAACTACGTCTTAACCACTATAGGACTTACCCCATTTATTATAAATAAGGGTTATTACCCCTAATCCAGTATAGAGCTACTAAAACCTATTAATAAGAAACTGCTATATAGAAAACGCCTTAAGATACTACTTACTAACTAGTATACAGACTATATAAAAAATCTACTTAACTACTATAAGGGAGAAATAGCCTAGGCTTAAGTAAAGTAGGCCTACTTTACTAATTATTATAGAACGCTACCACCAGAGATGCGTATTGGCGACTAGGTATAGCTAAATATATATAATATCTCTATATAGAGGCCTATAAAGTTACTTAATTATAAAAACCTTGGCCCCTATTTAATTAAATAAGTTATTAATAAGGGAGCTGTATATAAGCTAGAACTCCTACCTACCCTAGCCACCTATAGGATATAGCCTATATTTTACCCATAGCTACTATACCTCTATTAGCCTCACCCCCTACTAAAATAGATATAGCTTAAACCCCTACTAATACTAATCTAAGATAAGAATAAAGATAAAAACCACAAGAAGGAAACCGTTAAATAAATTATTAACTCTAAATACCTTAGCAAAGGTAAAGGACAACGGCTTTACTACAAAGCTATATATATAGGATTTAATATAAATTAGCCAAAATGGCAACTATAGGAAGACTTTAAAAATGTAAAGGATCTAATTAGTAACTATTACTACACAAACCTATAAAAACTAGGCCTAAGTAAAGATTTCATACCTAATCCTCTATGGGAGCCCTTATAGAGTTAAACCGTTATATATTACTACGTAAGGGCAAATTGCTATTAGATTGCGGTAAAGTGCGATTATATAACTGGAATATTGTTAAGATGTCTAAAAACTTTAACCGGCGGTTAAAGTTATCTAATTAGTTGGATTTTTAGATGCCAAGCCTTATTACATAACGTTGTTTTAAGCCTTTAATAATACCCCCCTTTTTTTTCTTCTTTCTATACCTTAAGTATCCCTTTTATATATATATAGTAACCACAGCGTCGCCGGAGCTCCGCCTCTATAAGAGGGGGGGTAGTATTATAAAACCCTACCGCAGGGGCCTCTATAGGAGAGCCCCGTACTCTTATATACACCTTACGTATAGCTTATATTAGCTACGCGTAGGTATATCACCTCCTTACGCCCTTAACCCTTATAATCGATTACGTAACGTCTTATAAACTCCTTAAATATATACGCTCTATAGCTACTACCCTCGTTCCGTAACATATAGCTAGGCCACCTCTTTAATATTAATATTCTTATAGTATAGGATTAAAAATAGGCGCTTGCTAAAGCGGTTAACTAGGATTATAACTATATTATACCCGTTACGGTTTATCCCTTACAACGTTAGGGTCCTTAGAGAGTTCGCTATTAGATTTAATTAGGCACTTATATTAAACTAGGTTCTCTAATTAGCTAGTCCCTTATTAATAACCGTAGGGCCTATTTTAACGTTATAAGGGATAGGTAGTTTATAAAAGTCTATAGAGATATATTATTAGGGGCGCTCTAGTATTAGAAGCGGTTTTAGTAATCCTAAGGTCTTATCTTGTAGAATTATAGCTCTTTAATAGTTATTGTAGTTCTATATATATTAATTAATATCTATAGCTATCTTAGGCTAATAGTAGCGGCCGCTAATATTTTATAGGTTTTATTCTTACCATAGTATCTTATAGAGACTTAGCAATAAGCTTTACTATTAGTCACACAGGGTAACTCACCAATAACGACTACTCGAGTAGGTTACAGTGATGTTGGTTAATAAAGCTTATTAATAGAATGAGGAAGGGCGAGGAGCTTAAGACTCCTCGCCACGCTAGTGCCGCGGCGTCACGTAACGACCGCTTGCCTTATTCCCAACACTAGTAACTCTTCTTTTATAGTTGCCATCTATATATAAATACTGCTTGACTAGCGTAACAAATATTAATCCTCCTTACTTACTATTGCTATTATAACATAAGTCTCGCTGTCCTAAAATTTGCCTCTTATAGCGGCTTATATAAATGCCTCCAAACTAAAGCTTGTAGATTACTATTTAGTAAAAATACTAAACTAAGGAGAAGAAGAGAAAGGAGAAAGAATCGTTTAGAAGTAGTAGGCGGACATCTTACGAAGGCCGCTAAGGCGCTAGTAGTAAGCAAGCCAATAGCGATTTTCTATGCCGGGTATGGAAAATCCTAATTAGCTGGTTAAAATCAGGGTCTGTAGATCGTCGTAGGTGGAAGCAGTAGAAGTCTATTTAGGTAGTAGTACGGTATTAGCGGCGGTAGTAATAGTGGTCAAGTATAGAGCTTATCTATTAGTTAGTCGGTTAATCGTAGGCGTATAGGCACGATTATTCGGTCGGTAGATCGCAGGCGTATCGGCGCGATTAGTATCGTAATAGTAGGCATAGCGGCGCTATCAGTTTGTCGATGGTATGTGGCAGTACGGTGCTAGCGTAGGGTCGGTTCCGTAGGCAGATTGGCACAGAGTCTCGTTATAGGGTTGGTTCGTAGGTATATTAGTTACAATAGTTATCAGGTTCGTAACTACCGCAGATACTAGCAGTTCTTTCTTTATGCTTGTGGCATTGCTAGCGTAACTGTGCCGTTCTAACCGCTTCCCCCTTATATCACTCTCTTTTCACGGTACCCTCTACAAGAACTTCCTGTCTAGATTACGCTGGTAGCCACCTCTGTAGCTACCTTGGGAACCACAGGTATCTTAGAATTCCCCTCCACGCTGAATTTTCTGAAGCTTATTGAATGTTTGTGGAGAAGTAGAGGCTTGTTGCGGAGATTGCTGCGGAGATTGCTGCGGAGATTGCTGGGGAAGTTGCTGCGGAGGTTGCTGGTGGGTTAGGATATCGTTTACAGATCTAGCTTGTCGTGCCGGTTGTCCAGGCGCGGTAGGGGTTAGAGGAGACGTCTCGGCGCTTGAGTTGAACGGAGTTTGCGCGGACGGAGCTTGTGTAGACGGAGCTTGTGGAGACGGAGCTTGTATAGACGGAGCTTGTAGAGACGGAGCTTATATAGACGGAGCTTGTGTGGACGGAGCTTGCGGCACGGGTTGAGATATGGCAGCTTGAGGAACTTGAGGTGTTTGTAGCCTGAGGTTATCTATGGTGGTTGCTGTGGAGATTCTTGCGGAGATTCTTGCGGAGGTTCTTGCGGAGGTTAAAGCGTCTCTAGTGGTGTATTACTTGGATTCCAGCGTAAGTTAAGCTTCTTCTGGTGCTTAATCTCTTGTAGAGTCCATTCGTGCTCTTCTTCTGCGTTAATAATATGCTCCTAAATATTATCTCTAATAATGCCCCCATCTATAGGGACAAATACTCTATTCTCCCGAAGGAAGTTACGGAAGTCTCGTACGATAACCTTCTTCGCGAGGGCCTATGTTTCCTTTATCCATTTAACAAAGTCCTCCTTTATACATTCCTATAGCGCGGTATCGTTATATTTACTGTCCTTATAATATGCTATACGGTATAATAAAAATCTATTTAAGTCTTGTTTATTAGCGTTTGCAAGGTGGTTTATGGCTTTATTCTATATCTTTGGGTTAATATCTTCCTTATACTTCTTTAGGTAGGTTAACGCTATAGTAGGTATAGAATTAACGGGGTATTATATATCAAAGGTAGGTAGGATTTTCGGTTTTATAGGATCTTATAGGTTTGCTGTTAAGAGGTAGGCAATTTAAGATATTGTTTGACGCGTTTTAGACGTCGTTTAACGCGTTTTGGATGTTAACTTAGGACCCTAGGTTTAGTGACACTTCTAACCTAAAGTACTTAACTAAATCTTTATAAACGCGGTTGTTCTATATAATAGACGCAACTTAGTATCTCCTAGTACTTAGTAACACTTTTATTATTAGTTTTCCGTAAGTCTAAGGTAGTATAGTATTACTAGAATCTATTCTATATAAGCGCATATAGCACCCCTATATAAGACTGTTTTTTATTTAAAAACCTAGCTGCTCTGTGGTTAACTATATATTCAACTACTAATTAGTATTAGTTATATAGGGTAACTCACCAATAACGACTACTTAAGTAGGTTATAGTGATGTTGGTTAATAAAGCTTATTAATGGAATAAGGAAGGGCGAGGAGCTTAAGACTCCTCGCCACGCTAGTGCCGCGGCGTCACGTGACGACCGCTTGCCTCATTCCCGACATTTATAAATTAGTTTAGTTTATAAATTATTAATATTAGGGACTATAAGCCGCTCCTAATACAGAAGCAATCCTTTCTCTGTTTTAAAATTAAGGTTTCCTTTTATAGCCTAATCGCGGAGGGCCTTTAAAGCGTTAGCTATATGGTTTATAGTTAAAAGGCAGTTAATTAACCCTATTAGTTTGTTTAAGGACTCCTCTATTAGTACTAGCTTGTTTTACTAAAAGTCTAG
Source organism: Cenococcum geophilum 1.58 (assembly GCF_001692895.1). Lineage (NCBI taxonomy): Eukaryota > Fungi > Ascomycota > Dothideomycetes > Gloniales > Gloniaceae > Cenococcum > Cenococcum geophilum. The sequence continues at coordinate 191,222 of NW_027137670.1, forward strand.
CTTTTTAAAAATCTACGGGTTAAGCTATTTAGGATAGAGAAGCGCGCGCGTCTAGTATTAGGTCTTTAGCTTATCCTAGGGTCCTATATCTTATTCTCTTTAGGTTAAGGTATTAGCCTTAAAGTTTTACTTATTAGAATAATATATAATTATAAAAAAGAATTAGAAGAGTATTTTAGCCTACTAGGTTTATTATTTAGTAAGCTGCTTTATAGTTATAAAGTACTTTAGGGCTTTATAATCTATATATATCTTAATCCGGGAGTTTATACCTTTAAGCTCTATACGCTATTAGGATAGTGATTAAATAATAGCTAGTATTTCTTTATTATGTATTTTATAGTTATACTTAGCTAGGTTTATTATTATTATTTTATATATAAAAAAAAAGGTAATAGTGTACTATTTACTGTCCGGATATAGTTGTAATAGAATTCCCGCTATAACTTTATTAGAAGCGTCCGTTTTTAGTATTAATTTAAGGTCTAGGTTATAGTAATAAAGGATTAGAGAAAAGATAAGCCGCTCTTTTAACTCTTTAAAGGCTTTTATATAGTTACTATTAAAAATAAGAGGCTTAGCTATAACTCTATAGTTATAGATAAACTAGTAGTAGAAGTTATAGAAGCTAAGGAAGGACTAGCTTCCTTTTATAGTATAAGGGGGTTTATAGTTACCAATTGCTTTAACCTTCTTAAAATTAACCTTAATTCCTTTTATAGTAATAATAAACCTAAGGTACTTTATACGTTTTACCCTAAATTTATATTTCTTAATATTAACTTATAAGCCTGCGTTTTGTAGTCTCTCTAGAACCTTCTTAATATAAACCTTATACTTAAGTTTGTTATCTATATATATAAGGATATTATCTAGGTATACCGTGCAGAATTAATTAAGGTAGTTAAAAAGGACATCGTTTATATACCTTTAGTATATAGCCGGCCCGTTTATTAATCTAAAAGAGAGGACTTTATATTTATAGGACCTATAATAGGTACGGAATATTATTAAATCTTTAGATATAGGGTCTGTCCTAATTTAGTAGAAAGCTTGGCGGATATTAAGTTTAGTAAAGATCTTTACCTAGCTTAGACGTATAAGGGTCTTATTAATTAAAGAAATAAGATATTAATCCTTTTAAGTAATAACGTTTAGCTTTTAATAGTTAATATAAAAATAAAGGCCTTTATTAAGCTTTTTTATAAATCGAATAAAGGAAGTAAAAGGGGCTTAGCTTAGCTCGATAAACCCTTTATTAAGGTTATTAATTAAGTATTACTTTATTGCTTTTAGCTTATTTATTAATTATTAATAAAGGGGGCTATATCTTAGTAAGTTATTAGCTTCTAATTAAATCTTATAATTATATATTTGGTAAAGAGGTAACTTATTTAAAGCCGCTTTTAAAAATACATTTTTATATCCCGCATAAATAGTAGGGAGGAGGCGTTTAACTAGCTCCTTATTAGTTTCCTTAGCTAGCTTTTCTTCCCTCTTATTAATAATCTAGTTAATTTTATATAAGCTAGTTATAAAGACCTTATTATCCCTCCTATATAATAATAATTCATTGCTTAACGTCCGATTCGGATCCCTATTAGGCCTACGCGGACTACTCCTTATATATATATGGGGAGAAAACTCTATTTAAGAAAACCCCGTAATTTATCTCCCCGCCTTTTAGGACTCGCCTATAGGGCGCCTGCGAGGCGCCTACGAGTCACCTATAGTGCTCCTACTACCTTACTTTTTAACCTTTTTAGGAACTACTGCTGCTGTAATAAGCCTATGGACGCACTAGTATTATAAACTTTACTCTACTACTATAGAGTTATTAGGGGGCACCCGTTACTCGCCCCCCTGCCTTTTATTACCATTTCCTTTACAACCCAGAACTAGTTTAGTATATTTTAGCTAATAAGCTACTAGGTAACCGCCTTAAGGCCTTTTTATATTAAGAGTAGTGTCTTATAGTTCTCTATGCTAGCTACTAAGAGTATTGCTTCTTAGTTAGTATATAAGGGGCATAGCAGTATTACGTACTTTAGTGTCTGTCTTAGCTAGCCATATTTACATCTTAGGCTACCTACTAGGACACCCACCTAGTAGAGCCAGTCTTTTAGTCCTATTACTCCTATTCTTAAAAGTATTACTATTATATTTTCTACCTTTGTTAGGCCTTCTTAGAGCCCTAGAGTGTTTACCCCCTATAGCGTTAACTATGCTACGGCTTAGGTTCTTCTTACCTTAGTTAACCTCTATACCTTTAACTTCTATATACCTCTCTAGCGTTAGTCTAGCTAGTATTATATTACGGTAGTTAGTTTCCCGGCGTTCTTTTATACTTTACTTTAGCTCTTTTCTCTCTCTTGCTATTATCCTTACTAGCCTCTTATATGTCTCTCTTCCTCCTTTATATAGGCCTAGGCCCTAAAGCAGCACTATTCTTCTTCTGCTTTCTTTACCTGTTTCTCTAATATATCTTCCCTACTTTAGGGTTATTAGTTTGTTCTCCTATAAGGCGCCCTAAGGTCCCTTTATAGTTTATTTAGGCGTGTTTTAATATACTTTATAATATTAGAGTTACGTTCCTTTTACGCCCTTTATATTGCAGCGGCTTTAATATATAGTTATAGGGGGGGAATATTAGCTTCCTTCTTAAGTAGTACTGTGGCCATTCGCTTATATCCGCCTGTTATACTCTAGAGGTAGGCTGTTTAGACCTTTTAGAGTAGTTTAAGGAGCGATTTAGGGGGGCCTTTCTTAGATTCTCTAATAGCCTAAATACTGGACCTATATATTATGGTTAGCCAGATAACTACTATATATGGTAGGCGTGACCTCTAAAAGCATGGGCCCTATATAGAATTGACGATCCTAGATAATGCGATATACTATACTTAGCCCTTATAGGCCACTTAGGCCGTATATACGCTCTACTAGAGCTTACTGTCTACTTATACTCCTAATACTCTTAGGCCCTAAACTAGCTAACCCCTAAAGCCTTAGATGCGAATTATATACTAAAGATCTATAAATTGGTTGTGTTTTCTTATAAAGTAGATTAGCTAGTACTTCTCTAGTAAAAATTAGACTCTATATTGTCTTGCCTATTCTATATAGGTGTTATAAGCTTTCTCTAGCGTTCTGTAATTCTTTGCGGCTATTGGCCCGTATATAATTAGGTTTATATTATTAACGAAGCCTATCCCCTAGGTCGCCCCTTTCTTAAAGAAGTTAAATAGGTTGCTTATAAAGAAAAGGAAAAGTATAGGCGAGAGGGGTAATCCTTATGGTATTCCTGTTGCAACTGCAATAGGGGGGCTTTAGTATCCGCTAAAGACTAGCGATATTTTTTTTAGCCTATAAACCCTTAAACAAATTATATAATCTATTCTAGGAAGCCTTTTGCTCTAAGAATATATAGGAGACGCTTATAGGGTATGTTATTATAGGCGCCACTAATATCTAGGCTAAGCATTAATACTACAAAGTCCCTTTACATCGCCTATGCTAATTTAATGGTGGCAGCGAGTAGCGTAAGTGCTAATAGTATTAAGCAGTTCTTTCTTGCCCCTATTTAGCTTTATAGTAGTAGGGCGTGTTCCTCTACTATGTCTACTATGTGGTTTGCTATTACCCTTTCTAAGATCTTACTAAGGGTATTCTCTAAGGCAATAGGGCGGTAGCTCCCTAGAAATAAGTAGTCTACTTTACCTTCTTTACGTAGGATAAATATTATTATAGCTCTTCTGAGTCTTAGGTAGTAGCCTATTATAAAGTATACTCTGGCTACATCCGTAAGCTAAGGTGCTATTAGTGGTCCGTAGGTCTTTAGGGCTTTATTTAGGATCCTATCTAGTCCTAATACTGTATTATTTAAAAGGCAGCTAATAGTTCTGGCTATTTCTTCAGTTATTATATTACTATTAACCCTTAGGCGAGTCACTAGTGCTTCGCCTATAATATCGCTAAGGTTTACTAAAGCTGGTTAGGGGGAAAATCTTTCTATAAGGATTTTTGCCTTCTCCTTATTATCGCTTATGGCTAGTAATTTACCTAGTCTTTATAGGGGCGGGAGATATAGGTCTTCTACTAGATGTCCTGCCTTTTTCTTTACCTATTTTACTATCCTCTAAAGACCTTTATTATAGGGGAGGCTTAGGTTAGTAGTATACTTATTTATAAACCGTCTCTAGCTATTCCTTACTTCTTTTTTTAGGGTATTCTTTAGCTGGTTTCTTATATCTTTATAATATCTCTTATCTTTAGGATCGTGGCTACTTATATATTTTCTTCTTGCTTATTATTAGCTGGCGATAAGAACCGCGTATTATACAGACTATACGTGTTGCGCGTAGGGGCCTACTTTTAAAACTGGGCAGTGCTCTTTTAACCTATTTTTAATTGCTACCTAGATCCTTTCTAGTCTTTAGTCGATTTCCTTAGGGGTAGCCACTAAGCCTCGCTTATTTGGTATTAGGTAGATTTCTTCTAGGTCTTAAAGTTATTATTTAACTATATTAAGGAAGCTATTTATCTTAAGCTTTCTTATTACATATCTTTTACTATTTAATTATACCTTAATATCTAGATCTAGCTATATCTAAATGGGGATATAGTCTAAAGCAAGTGCCTATTCTTCTTTAGGGTTGCACCTTTTAAGTCTCTAGTATAGGCCTTCGTCTATAAATGTAAGGTTAATTATGCTTCTAGCGGTACCTCGTTACTATATAATTGCTCCTAGGGGGGTAGCTAGCTTAAGGCCCTAGGTATCTATAGCTTTTAGTAGGCACTCTACCTATCGTTCGGTAGTAATATAGATACCCCCCTACCGCGGGTAGTAGAGGTTTATGTCTCCTAATAAAATAAACTCTATATCTTTAGTTTCTAGTAAGCTTATTACTGATATAATATTCTCTGTTTATAGGACCCCTTTGACCCTAGGGTTATATATATTAATAATTTAAACCGGTCCCCTATATATCTGGATTATTATAACTATAATATCTAGGTTAACTGCCTACTATAACTATAAGGATAGGCTGATAGCCTTACTAATTATAAAGCATACGCGTATAGCTGCTTTTGGTTTATATAGGAGCTAAATCCTTAGGGGCAGTATGTTAATTATATGTAGGCATTATAATACGGCTCTTATATTGTAAGGATGTGGTATTTCTCTAGGTCTAAGCTATCTAGCAAGGGCCTTACAAGATGGTGGTTTATATTACCGCAGTTATACTATATAATAGATAGGTGGCGGACCCCCGGCGGGGGTCCTTCGCCTCTCCTTTATTCCTCGCTTCCTCTATTTCCACTTTCTTTACAACATTTAGAGCTTCTATCTCTTATATCTGCATCCTAGTTACTACTTATTTTATATAAAGCTTTCTATTCCCGTATCTTGTATTCCTAGTAGCGCTTTTATATCTAAATCTATTATTATCTCTAGTTCCTCCCCTATTCTTACTGGTTAGCTATATACCCTTTAAGAGTCGGCTATAAATATTATATTTGCCGCGTTAAGTCTAATTCTTAATTATCCTAGTCTTAAGCTTACTATAGCTATCCATAATAGTCTTCCTATAGGGTGTTCTTTCCCTTATATCCCCTGTAACCCTTATATCCCTATACGGTCTAGTAATATTGCGCGGTAACGCTTCTAGCCCGTTAAGGCTTGGGATAGCTAGCCTAGCCCCCTAGTATTAAAGGTAGGAAATGCTAGAAAGGTACCTGCGCCCCCTTAGCTTATCGCCTGTTGTTTTTATTTATATAACCTAGCATATAGTTATTCCTATAGCTATTAAGCCCTTACCTTCCATCTCTTGTATTTAATACAGTCTCCTCTCTCCTACGCCTTATATGTGCTTTGGTGGCAGTTTACGCATTTTATTTAGTCTTAATTTAAGCAGTTTCTTATATTATGGGGGCCTATATAGTGGCCGCAGCACACCTATACTACGTATGTAGATTAGGTGTGTCCCCATTATATATAGCGGTAGTATTATTCTAGGTAGAGTTTATGGTTATAGAGTCTTGCGTTGTATATAAGGCCATTTATAATAATACCTTTTTAGATAAGGAGTTTTTATATTCCTAGTATATATGTGCTAATAATAAGGGAGCTATGCATTTAATTAGTGTCTCCCTAGCAAGTCTCTGGCGACCCTTATATTCTTTTATTATTCTTATTATATACTTGGTTTGTATTTTCCTATTAAAGCTATTAGATTTGGGTAATCTTAAGTCCTAGTATAAGGCGTTCCGTTTATTTTACTATCTTATATATAGTTGCCGTATTGTTCGCCTAGCGTCCCTTTTCTACCCTAAGGCTTAGGGGAACCGCTAGGACTTTAACTAGGTAATCTTTATAGAGCACTTTTATACTAATACGTTCTCCTAGCCTATCCTTTACCCTTATAGCTCGTTCCTTTACCTATTAGTCCCTTAGGGTAACTTTAATATCTCCGCTTCTAAGGTGTTAGACTATAACGGCGTTATAAACCTCCTTATAAATTTCTATAAGGACTTCTATTTCTAATTGTCCCCTAAGCCCCTCTACTTTCTCTATATTTAGTTATATTATAATTATATATCCAGATATTATCTTTAGGGGGGTAGGCTCCCTATACTATAGAGGCGCAGCTATAGTGGCCTAGGTGCGGTTCGCCGGTAAAGAGGGGTTTTATTTATTTTTGATTTTGCTTAGCCGTTAGAGGATTTAGTTAAGGGTTTACTAGAGGGGCGCCTAAGGAACGCTAGATTGGCGGAGCCATTCTACTAGCTGTATTAGTTTATTATAGCTAATAGTCGCTCCCCCGTAACTGCAGATACTAGACGCGTCTAATAGGCTTTATATTTTATTAGATGCCTTCTTAATAGAGGTCTTTCCGCTTTATAGTGTAGTATTCGCCCGTTTTTATTATAGAGGGCTATTACTAGGCGTGGTTCTAGTAGGCGCGCGCGAGTACGAACCACTGTCGTTTAATATATACCTCCCCTGCGATGTATATATCTTAGGGGGATTCTCTAGGTGTTTTTCAGGGTTCTTGTGGTTGTTTTTGGTCTTTTTAAGCCGGGTGCAGCAAGAGCTCCTCGCGGCTAACTTTATAGGTTATCCCTCCTATATATATTAAAGTGGAATACTATAGCGCTAATTGTAGTAATATCTACTATAGGGGGGTTATATAATAATAGGGATGTATAGGACCTTAGGGGCTTCTAGGGTAAAGGTATTGTTAATATTCCTTTTAGCTCCTATTATATCTTTTAAAGGTTATCCCTTATATCCTATCGGTATATTCTCTTCTATATTAGTTAAATCTGCGTAATTTATATATTATTTATATCGCTATCTATCTTACTACTATAAGTAGAGTTTTTATTAACTGTAGCGCTTTAGGGGAGTCTCTTTTTTAGTATAAAAGAGTTCCTTCCGGCCTCGCGGTAGGCATCTTTTTAGATAAAGGCTAGGTCGCGGTCCCTAACATCCTACTAATAGGTAGAGTTAACCTTCGCGGCTAGTATCTTGCGGTTAGTTTAGATTTTCTTAATAAAGGAGGGTAATTTTAGTCTATCCTCTATCTAGACGAATTATCTTTATTATATATTTAGCTAAATATTAAAATAGGATATCTATTTCCGGCTAAGGATTATATTATAAGACCCTAGGTCTAGGATACAAAAGGGGATACTATACTAGCGTTGTCTATTAAGAGCGATATATAACTTTAAGGCGTAAGTACCCGGCTTACTAGCTTAACTATTATAGCCTCTTACTTAGATAGGCTTCTCTAGTCTAGTGGCTTTTATATTTAAAAACTTAGTAATGTTATTTATATAGACAGTATTTATAAAGGTAAAGCTATTTACTCTAGTATTAATAATAGCGGTTATATTAACTTTATATCTATTTTAAGATACTATATATTATTATTTATTGCTTAATATCCGATTTAAATCCCTATTAGGCCTACGCGGACTACTCCTTATATACATATAGGGAGAAAACTCTATTTAAGAAAACCCCGTAATTTATCTCCCTACCTTTTAGGACTTGCCTATAAGGCGCCTATAAGGCGCCTATAAGTTACCTATAGTACTTTACTACCTTACTTTTTAACCTCTTTAGGAATTACTACTGCCGTAATAAGCCTATAGACGCGCTAGTATTANAANCTTTACTTTACTACTATAGAGTTATTAGGGGGCGCCTATTACTCGCCCCCCCGCCCTTTATTACTATTTCCTTTATAACCCAGAACTAGTTTAGTACATTTTAGCTAATAAGCTACTAGGTAACCGCCTTAAGGCCTTTTTATATTAAGAGCAATATATTATAGTTCTCTATACTAGCTACTAAGAGCATTACTTTTTAGTTAGTATATAAGGGGCATAATAGTATTACATGTTTTAGTATCTGTCTTAACCAGCTATATTTATATCTTAGGCTACCTACTAAGACACCTACCTAGTAGAGCCAGTCTTTTAATCCTATTATTCCTATTCTTAAAAGTATTGCTATTATATTTTCTGCCTTTATTAGGCCTTCTTAGAGCCCTAAAGTGTTTACCCCCTATAGTATTAACTATACTACAGCTTAGGTTCCTCTTACCTTAGTTAGCCTATATACCTCTCTAGCGTTAGTCCAGCCAGTATTGCATTATAGTAGATAGTTTCCTAGCGTTCTTTTATGCTCTACTTTAGCTCCTTTCTCTCTCTTACTATTATCTTTACTAGCCTCTTACGCGTCTCCCTTTCTCCTCTATATAGGCCTAGGCCCTAAAGTAGTACTATTTTTCTTCTACTTTCTTTACCTATTTCTCTAATATGTTTTCCCTACTTTAGGGTTATTGGTTTATTCTTCTATAGGGCGCCCTAGGGTCCCTCTATAGTTTATTTAAGCGTATCTTAATATACTTTATAATATTAGAGTTGCGTTTATTTTACGCCCTTTATATTATAGCGGCTTTAATATATAGTTATAGGGGGGGAATATTGGCTTCCTTTTTAAGCGTGCTGTAGCCGTTCGCTTATATCCGCCTATTATACTCTAAAGGTAGGCTATTTAGACCTTTTAGAGTAGTTTAAGGAGTGATTTAGGGGGGCCTTTCTTAGATTCTCTAATAGCCCAAACACTGGACCTATACGTTATAGTTGGCCGGATAACTGCTGTATATAGTAGGCGTGACCTCTAAAAGTATAGACCCTATATAGAATTGGCGATTCTAGATAATGCGATATACTATACTTGGCCCTTATAGGCCGCTTATACTGTATATATACTTTACCAAAGCTTACTATCTACCTATACTCCTAATACCCTTAGGCCCTAAACTAGTTAACCCCTAAAGCCTTAAATGCGAATTATATGCTAGAGATCTATAGATTAGTTACGTTTTCTTATAAAGTAGATTAGCTGGTATTTCTCTAGTAAGAATTAAACTCTATATTGTCTTGCCTATTCTATAAAGGTATTATAAGCTTTCTCTAGTGTTCTGCAATTCTCTACGGCTATTAGCCCGTATATAATTAGGTTTATATTATTAATAAAGCCTATCCCCTAGATTGCCCCTTTTTTAAAGGAGTTAAGCAGGTTGCTTATAAAGAAAAGGAAAAGTATAGGCGAGAGGGGTAATCCTTATAGTATTCCTGTTATAACTGCAATAGGGGGGCTCTAGTATCCGCTAAAGACTAGTAATGTTTTTTTCTAACCTATAAACCCTTAAATAAATTATATAATCTATTCTAGGAAGCCTTTTACTCTAAGGATATATAGGAGACGCTTATGGGGTACGTTATTATAGGCGCCACTAATATCTAGGCTAAGCATTAATACTATAAAGTCCCTTCGCATCGCCTATACAGATTTAATAGTAGCAGCGAGTAGCGTAAGTGCTAATAGTATTAACCGGTTCTTTCTTGCCCCTATTTAGCTTTGTGATAATAAGGTATATTCCTTAACCGTATCTACTATATAGTCCGCTATTACCTTTTCTAAGATCTTACTAAGGGTGTTTTTTAAGGCAATAGGGCAGTAGCTTCCTGGGATTAAGTAATCTACTTTACCTTCTTTCCGTAAAATAACCGTCGTTATAAATCTTCTAAGTCGTGGGTAGTAGCCTATAGCAAAGTATACCCTAGCTACGTCTATAAGCTAGGGTGCTATAAATAGTCTATAGGTTTTTAAGGCCTTATTTAAAATCCTATCTGGTCCTAGTACTATATTATTTAAAAGGCGGCTAATAGTTCTGGCCATTTCCTCTGTTATTATGTCACTGTTAACCCTTAGGCAAGTTACTGGTGTTTTACCTATAATATCGCTAAGGTCTACTAGAGCCGGTTAGAGGAAGAACCTTTCTATAAGGATCTTTACCTTTTTATCATTATTATTAGTAGCCTATAATTCCCCTGCTCTTTATAGGGGTAGTAAATATAGGTCTTTGTAACGTGGCCCGCCTCCACGTCGCCATACGGCTAAAAAGACTAAGAGTGCTTGCGAACTTATCGCAAGCGCGGCGGGACCTAATATATATACTCTTACAATTGCCCTCTCCTCTGCGCGCTCGTCCCCGAGCGCTCGCAGGGATTCCTCTATGCGCCCGTTTGGGCCTCCACAGGGATTAAACGCCAAAAGTATTACTATATTAGTTAGTCCCTAGTAACATAAGCAATCGGAATCTCCACCGACACCTTATCGCACGGATGCGCGTTAGACTATACTAGAGCGAAGTAACCAATAGGGATCGGATCCATAATACCTGGCCCCAGTAAGTTCGCAAGCACAATTGTAACATAGCCCGCCTCCACGTCGCCATACGGCCAAAAAGACTGAGAGTGCTTACGAACTTGTTATAAGCGCGGCAGGACCTAATATATATACTCTTACAGTCTTCTACTAGGCGCCCTGCCTTTTTTTTTACTTATTTCGCTATAGTCTAAAGGCCCTTATTATAGGGGAGGCTTAGGTTAAAAGTATACTTATTTATAAACCGTCTCTAGTTATTCCTTACTTCTTTCTTTAGGGTATTCTTTAACTAGTTTCTTATGTCTTTATATTATTTCTTATCTTTAGGGTTATAGCTACTTATATATTTCCTTCTTGCTTATTATTAGCTAGTAACAAAAACCGCGTATTATGCGGACTATACGTGTCGCGTATAGGGGCCTAGTTTTAAGACTAGGCAGTACTCTTCTAGCCTATTTTTAATTGCTGCCTAGATCCTTTCTAGTCTTTAGTTAATTTCCTTAGGGGTAGCTAATAAGCCTTACTCGTTTAGAATTAGGTGGATTTCTTCTAAGTCTTAGAGTTGTTATTTAACTATATTAAGGAAGCTATCTATTTTAAGCTTCTTTATTGCATATCTTTTACTACTTAGTTACGCCTTAATATCCAAATCTAGCTGTATTTAAATAGGGATATAGTCCAAAGCGAGTGCCTATTTTTCTTTAGGGTTATACCTTTTAAGTCTCTAGTATAGGCCTTCGTCTATAAATATAAGGTTAATTGTACTTCTAGAGGTTCCTTGTTGCCATATAGTTGCTCCTAAGGGGGTGGCTAACTTAAGGCCCTAGGTATTTATGGCTCTTAGTAGGCACTCTGCCTGTTAATTAGCAGCAATATAGATACCCCCCCCCCCACCGCGGGTGGTAGAGGTTTATATCTCCTAGTAAAATAAACTCTATACCTTCGATTTCTAGCAAGCTTATTACCGATATAATATTCTCTGTTTATAGGACCCCTTTAACCCTAGGGTTATATACATTAATAATTTATACCGGTCCCCTATATGTCTAGATTGTTATAACTATAATATCTAGGTTAACTACCTGCTATAACTATAAGGACAGGCTAATAGCCTTGCTAATTATAAAGTAAGATACTATATATAGAACTATAAAGTGTTTTCTACCTATTAACTAACTTAGATTAATCTCCTTAAGATTAATAGGGTACCCTAAGAGGGAGTTTTTCCCTAGGGTTCTTCTTTTTCTAACTTATTAGACGTTTCTCCTTTCTCTATCTCCTTAATATCGCCTATATTCTTTAGCTTTAGGCAAGATAAGGTAAAGTAACCCTCTTTATTATAGTTATAGTATATAGCTAAGGTAGGGTTAATTAGTATATTATAATAAGTACTAGTTAAGGGTGTAGTATATAGCTAGTTAGGCAAGGCTCGCTAGTGCGTAGTTATAACCACTTTTAGTATAAGAGAAGTTATAGCTTATCTTTATACTCTAGCTCCTATAGGTATAGCTAACGAGTTCTAATTACTATATAGTTTCTTCTACTAATTTAGGTAGGTATTAATCTACTTTAGTTTTAAGTCTAATAATAGGCAATAAGCTGCGAGTTTTTTGTGGGTTAGTAGGTTATTTAAGGTCATAGCGATCTTTTCTTATAGCTAGATTATTAGCTTATTGTATAAGTCTAAACGGTAGTTCTTAAGGGGAACCTGGCCTTCTCCTATAAGGTATAGGAATTAAATCTAAAATTTAGTAAAGGGTTAGTTTGGTTTTATTATTAGGCGATTATAATTATACTAGGAATCTTGTACTTTATTTAGGTTAATATAAATAGTAGCTAGGTACCGTATTATCTTATTAATAGATATAAATTAGATAGGGGACTTGTCCTTAAACTTGGCTTAAAGGTGCCATTAGGCGTCCCCTATAGTTTAACTAAAAAGATAGAGTATTTTGGCTTCTTTAGAAAGGAAATAGTTATAGTTAACGCGGAGCTTTTCTTATACTTAAATCCTCTAATTCTTAAAGGTAGGGTCTATCCCATTAAATAGTAGTTAAGGGTTAAGGAGCTTAACAGATTTTAATTACTTTATTATTATATCTGTACTCCCTAGTATATTATATTTAGTTAAGTAAATAGGATAACTAGGACTTCTAAAAGGGAAAGCTAAGCTACTTTATAGGGCTATAAGGCTATCTAAGATCTCTTATAGGGCCTCCTATATACTTTAAGCTTAAAGGCGGTCGGCTTCCTAATTAGCCGTTAGGGCACGAATCTGTTTATATACGTCTATAATAATAATATTATTATTATTAATTTCGAATCCTAATTAAATCTTATTTTTTTTTTAGATTGGGGCAGCTCTTTTAAATAAGCTCGCTTTAGGTACCATTATTAGCCTCCTAGGGTTTATTAAAATTATATAATTTAGTTTTAATTCTAGGGGTATAGGTCTAATCCTATCTAGCTTATAGGGTAGGATATTATTAAGGCCTTCCCAGGCAGTATAGAGTTATTTTAGTATTTAAGTATAGTGTGTTAACGCGTCGTTACAGACAAAGTTTCTTTTAGAGTGGGATATTATTAAGGCCTTCTTAGGCAGTATAGGGTAAGCTTAGTATAATGTTACGGCTTGTATAAATGCCTCTAAACCGAAGCTTATAGAATGCTATATTACGAAGATACTAAGCTAAGGAGAAGAGAAGAGGTATATATAGGAGGTAGAGACGTAACATATACGCGTTAGGACGCCAAGTTCTTAGCCGAACCCCTGACTAGACTCCCTGTCCAGGTTACGCGTTACGGTGCCGTAACAACGTTCTTACGTTCCTACGTTCCGAACTTATAACATGACTAGCTACGTAACTTAGCTACCCCTTGTCCCATGGCTCGATCGGTTCCAGCGCCTCCCGTGCTGTCTCAACTAACCCGTTTATGTCTCTTCTTAGTAGTTCCACTACTGCCGATATAAGGTCCGTAACAATAACGGATTTTTTTAAACTTTGGGCAGTTATAGGCTAATTTAGACCTGATATTTATAAAATATCGGTCGCCCCTCTAATCGATTAACTTTTAGTAGTATTTTAAGCCGTCGTGGTTGAGCGATTCAGCCGCGAGTGTAGGAGGAATTAAAAAAAAAAGTTGGAGCTGGTAATAAACGTTGGAAAAGTGCCTCAGACGTGATACTGGTGGTGCATCACGAATGTGGTTAGTCACCCGCCTGCGGGCCGATTGACTCCGCACCAACGGAATCACGTCTGAGCTTGCTGAGGTAATCAGACGGACGCTAGCCAAAAAAATCACGTCTGAGCTCGCTGAGACCCGAGAGCCCAGAATCCGACCACCATCACCTCATAAAAGGACGGTGAATGCTACCACAATGGCTCCGCCTCATACAGTCATTTCTGTTGTAGGGTCTCTGAATGTTGATCTAGTTACCCGAACGTCTCGAGTCCCTGCTGCAGGAGAGACGTTGACTTCAGAGTCTTTTGACATCGGTTTTGGGGGAAAGGGTGCAAACCAGGCAGTAGCCTGTGCGCGGCTATCGCGAACCCACAGCCAAGCAATAGAAGGAAGACCGGCAGATGTAGAGGTGCGGATGGTTGGTGCGGTAGGCGAAGACCAGTTTGCCGATGATTTCCTCAAAAGCTTGCAGGGAGACGGTTTGAATATCTCCAACATCCAGAGGCTACCAAATCAGAAGACTGGCGTGGCTGTTATCATCGTCGAGAGCCAAACTGGAGAAAATAGGATTCTTTTTTCTCCGGGTGCGAACTACGCTGTGCCAGCCGATAATCTTCTCCAAGATGATACCGATGTAGCTCTTTTCCAACTCGAACTTCCAACGGATGTGGTATGTGAATCCCCAGCAAACTTAAATTATATACGAATTTGCGTAGCCTTATTCTTGATTGGTACGAATGATGTTAAAGTACCTTTGTATGCTAATCATCATAGGTCTTACGAAATATGAAAGAAGCACGCGACCGAGGCATCGACACAATATTAAACCCAGCACCCGCGTTTACACTACCGGACGATGCATACCAAGGACTAAACCACCTGATCATGAACGAAACCGAGGCTACAATCCTCTCTGGTATTTCTCAATCAAATTCTTGGGATGAGATTGCCTCAATATTCGTGCAAAAAGGTGTTGAGAATGTGATAATCACACTTGGTGCTGAAGTAAGTCTCTATGGCTAGATTTTATCCACTTCCTAACTCTGTTGGAGGGAGTCTACTACCAATCAGCTTATCGTCAAGTACAATCGGACACAGCCAAGCTCATCTCCGCAAAGAAAGTTGAAGTAGTGGACACCACTGCTGCTGGCGATACGTTTGTTGGCGGCTATGCTGTGGCTGTCGCCCGCAGTAAAGCTGCCTCTAAGAGAGACGCATTTGACATAGATGCTGCCATCGACTTCGCTAATCGGGCAGCTTCCAAGGCTGTACAAAAAAAAGGCGCTCAATCAGCAATCCCATGGCTAGATGAGGTACCGGGCATTTAAATTTAGGGGAAAGAGAGGTGATTCCTTGCTTGGTTTCAAATCGCCATTTATAATGCCGTTAGAGGGTGGAAACTTTGAATCTAGCACTATTCTCGTGAACACTTGTGAGATGCCAAGAGCGTTGCACGTCCTTAAGGTGAGTCGAGTGACAACTAAACTAGAATGTTAGCCTTTTATATATCTCATTAGGAAGCCTAAAAATCATAGTTATGAGCGAGTGACCTTAGTAGGCCTATGGTCTCAGGCGATCGCAGAAATTTAAGATATGAATTGCGGTAGCAAAGCCGCACAATTAGTCTTGTCAGTGACACTACCAATCTTTAACTACCTTATCCCACTTGAGAAACCTCAGATTACTGTAAACGTACATGGCATTCTTATTAGTTAAAACCCTTTCGCCCAGTGATGGCAATAATCAGTTAGTTAGTTACGATTATATTATATTATATAGAAACATAACTAACCTAATTATAATCGCACCTATTAATTATGTTATGTAAATATAACTATATAATTAACTGCGGAAATAGCAGAAATAAAAAGAGGGAGGGTTAGAGCTTTAGGGGGGAGCTTTAGGTAAACTCTAGGGTAAGTATATTATCTATATATAATAACTTATATAGAAATAATATTACGTAGAGGCCCGTGCCTAAAAGACGTAATTAATATAACTATATAATTAAATTAGAATTACTTTCTTTAATTATATAATAATTGGAATCATGGGGCTGATTACGGTTATATAGTTATTGCCATTACTGCCTTCGCCTCTATATAAGTTAGTAGATTCCGCCTCACAAGCATGTCTCCAAGGTTGAGGACTGTGGTCCGGCTGTTGGGTGGGAATATTTAAATCTCTCGTAGGGTAAGGACCAGAAGTATTCAAGGGGTGATTCGAGGGTGATGGCACAGCCATAAGAGAGTAAGCGAGAAGGAGTGACCAGAGGCCTGAGGGTTGAAGTTGTGGGAGGCATCTGAGGCAATTACGAGAGAGGATCGATTAGCTGGTCTTAGGTAACTCAGAGGATGGATCAACGTGTTAGGATAGAAAAGAGACTGTCCAATCCTACATTCGCGAAATACATGACCATCTGCACTTCTCCAGGCACTTTTCCCTAGAAAAACCCGTCCCAAAACTCCCAAAACTGCTCGTTCCCCTCGATAAGTCGTTTGAGCTTCTTAACTAATCTCTTGTCATTCGCGGAAGAAAATAAGCCCTCGACTGTTTCTCTCCATTTCTTCATCCTTCAAGAACGGGGGAGCTGCGGTGTCTGCAGGAGCCATGTTACTCGGAGAATATTCTGCGCGTATTTCGCCATTCGTCTATTGAGCAAAAGCGCTGCTGCAGCTGCCTGAGTCCGCGTACTGTCTAGCCACCAGACCAACGCTGAGCCCCATGTCAAATCATGCATAAAACTGTGTTCGTTATACTCTCCCTTCGTGTCGCAGTCATCGATTGGAATCAAGTACTAATACTAATTCATGTCGAACTTTAATTCATTATTCCAAATACCAATATCCGGCAGTTCATCAGTATTGGTGCCCTCGCATATTGTGTCGATGATGGCCATATACATGTTGATCAGTGTCTTCAACCCCGTAATAGTATCTGACCAGCGCATTTGGGCCCACGTGAAGTGAGGGAACCCTGATTGAGTCCAATCTGGACGCTGACGGTTCTCCTGGCATGACTGGATGCAGTCTGAGGCTTCTAGCAACCATCTGAGACGGATTCTGAGTATGATGCGGATGGAATACATGCAGTCATACGTGAAATAGCTGAGGATAATCCTCTGTTTCGCTAACTCAAAGCGCTTTGAACATCTTTGCAGTATTTCAAGAGCTCCGGGCACTTCCTTTGGGTCCCTTTCTAATTGTTTGATGACAGCCACGAATGATTTTGCAATAATCGATCTCTGGCTGAACTTTGTGATTTGCGTCAGCTCAAATTTCCCTAAGAAGCTGGGAGGATACCCGAGCAAAAACTCGACAAAAGTAGCTGGCAGCGCTCCGAAATACAGTCTCCAGACGAATTCACGAAGCCCCATGCCTAGTGTATACGCCAAAAACGCGTGTTCGAATATTTTTCGTTGACGGGGTTCTGATGTATGGTAGGCTCGAAATAGCAGTTCAAGTGTTCTATCATGCCTCGAGAATTCTCCGAGTGCCCTCATCCAGATCTATTACTTCAGCAAGTTGAGGCTCACTACTGGAGAAGGTATAATTAATGTTGGTGTAAATGCTGCTACATAATCAGCAATGTTCTGCTTGGATCTTGGAGTTTTCAATAATCCACTCTTTGTCTAGGTGACGCGCGTTAGAATAGACCATTATTTAAAGATACGGGCGAGCCGAAAGTGTGTCGTAAACGATTCAAATAGCCACAGTCTCTGCAGGTTGACGAGCCAAAAGGCAGACTATTTTGTGTGTCCATTCGGACCCTATTTTAAGGCTCTTGTAGCCTATTCACGGGTGCATCCTGGTTCCAAAAGCTATTGATACTGGAAAATAATGACGATATAGCGCGAGTTCTCTGATTATTGTTAGTAACCGATTCGGATGTCTCCATAGTAGAAACATTGAGTAAGTCAGAATTGTTGGTGTGCACGGCAAAGTTATGCGATGCGCGACAACCATTGTGAAGGATTTGTGATGCGTTGAAGTGCTTGTGAAATTTTAACGGTTTACCCGAGATCGTGAATGCCTTCCAAGAATGCGTGAATTTTATTTTGGTATCTTGTGAATTGGGTGTTTTGGGCGTTGTGCAAGGTTGATCTACAGTATCTTATTGCTACTGCAATGAACCCTTAGAATATATGGGAAGGGGCGAACAGAAGACTGTTGCGTGTCGTCGATGTATATGGACTAATGATCAATATATTGCATTTGAGGCCGAGAATTTTGAGTTAACGGACTTATCATCGCAGAATCAGGCTTTTCACTCTTGTTCATATGATTGTTTTAGCTATCGCGCTCCTCATCGAATCCACCACCTCGATGTTACTCCCTTAGTGAATGGAAGTTAGAGCAGTCTTCTCGATTTTTGATATAACGCCCTGCCATGGTTTTACATGAACTATCAAATGCGGATAATCGTGCCGCAGAAGCTACTAACCCGTCAGAGAAACATGTGGATTCTTGGAATAGCGTCGACATTTTGAGAAAGAAAATTTTAGCTGCTAATCTAAAAAGCCATCGTTTTTCATCTACTGGATCACAACCTCGAGTCTTTCTACTAGCTAGAAGTGAGATAGCTTCAGCAACGAAATGGGACGCTGTTCCGCTGGTTGTTGAAAGGTTGGAGGCCTTCCATTGATGACTGGAAGTAGCCGTGTTGCAACTGACTCCAGTCTTTTGATTCGGTGGGTGTTGATGTTGATATCCTTACGAATTTTCAGTCGCGGTTACGGTTCGCGACCCACCTCCTCAGCGCAAACTCTCGGACATTATAACGTTTCAGAACGTTTCCGACATCAAGCTTGTAGCTAGCGCCAACGCCATGAAACGGCGGGGGTACCTCCACATAGACTAAGATGAGGCTTTTGTGAACTTGCGTCTGCACGCGATTGATACGATGCAGCCACCACCAATCCCTCTTCTCCTTCTGTTGAACGCTGGCCTTTCGTTCTGGATTTTTAAGCCAGTATGCGTGGCTGTAAGAGGGGATAATCATGACAGCAAACTCTGCATGACTGAATACTGGACCCCTATTATACAACAAGTAGTCGACAGCAAATTTTACGCCTGGCCGCACTACCCATCCCAAGGATCGAAAATGATGGTACACTACGTATCTCAGTAGGAACGGATCATCGGGTTGGATTGAAGGTATGTCGGGAGACGGGGAGGTCGACTGATGGCAGAAGAGCTTGAAAAGTGAAGAGGTTGGTATTGGTATTCCCTGGTCAGACACTTCGAGAATCCCAAGTCCATAAGTGAGGAAGAAAACTTCTTCAGGATTCAATTGCAAGTGTTCTTCATCGAGTTTGATATCAGCAGCTTCGGCGGAGCGTCCACTGTCCTCAGAGGTTAGAATTTGCGTTGGCTTAGCTGGTTTTATTCCGGATGAGACAGGGGTGTGGCCATTTGCAACATGGTCACTATTTTCGAGATGGCCTTTGGCGTGGCTATTGGAGGGCTGCGGGCGCTTTTCCTTTAGTTGAGTATCATCGATTGTCTGCTCAGTCTCATCGATTGGCGCTAAATTGCTAATTTTCCCCTCTTCTCTTAGCTGCTGTTCAATGGTTTCCCTCTCCTTTCTTGCTCGTTCTATCTTGAACTGCCTCCTCTCCTCGCGCCTTTTGCGAGTAACTTCCTCACTAGTTTCCTGGGCTAGAAACCCTCGTTTTCGCTTTTCCTGATCAAGCCACCGAGGCTCACTACGGCTGAGGGTACCCTTGCCAAAGAACCCTTTCTCCCACAAGGCACGGATGGTCTTGGAGTCTGTAACGTGAACTGATTGAGTCTCATGCGAGAAGTAGCCTTTGTAACAAACCAAGGGATGTGAGGATGGTGGCCAAAAGAGTTGCGAGAACACTGCATACACAATTCTAAATAGAGACAGTGGATTGTGTGGAATAAAGGCTGGTAGAGGATATGTATCCAGGGGAAGTGGCCGGGAGTGTATTTGCCCATAGTTTGGCTTCTTAGGCCGAGGGACACGTTGTTGAGGCTCAGTAGCCTTTTCTGTCGATGCAATTCCATTCGTAGCTGAATCAGCCACCAGCGACGGAACCTCCTTAGAGAGGACGGTAGAAGTCATATCGAGCCGTATCCATCAACGAGATAACGGTGTATCTTAATTTCTTATCAGCATCCATAAACTCTAGCGAATGAAACATAGGATGAGTGGAGAAATTGGGTTGCTCAGATACCGTTGTAGTCTTTCTCAATGAGAATTTGAACCAACAGAGAATGAAGACGAAAGTCAATGTCTTATTCTAGGTTACGAATGGTATGTCATCACAGCAAAATCATGCGAATTGAAGGGCGGGAGAGGGGGAGGGCTTGATAAAAAGGATTTAAGTAAATTAAGCTACCTGCAGCGATCAGTCTAAGTCAAAACTCTGTCCAGAGGAGTCGAAGTGTTGTTTGATATCGTGACAGCTGCTCATTTCCTCCATATATTAGTGAGGACTCCTAGAGAGGAGGATGGAAGAGGGCCAACAGTGGTAAGAGTGAAGGGAAGTTGGTTGTTGAAGTGTGACTCGAAATCTTCAGTGGCGCCCTACGCCGAAGTTCATCTTATCGATAAGGCTAATTACCTTTGGTTTTCGTCCGCTGACGAGCATAGCCATCATCCAAATTTCATATTCTCCTCTTGCACAATATAGAGGGCCGCAATCATGTTTCCTGCTTCGAGGTCCTCTCAGACCACCCCGGGAATTTATTCAAGCTTTATCTACTAAAACCAATACTCCTAGACTACGAGGTAGCCTCAGCAAACGACCCCCACCATCTCCTCTTCTGCGCCATCCTGAAAACTCTCGAGCAGATGGAAAAGGCGAACCGTCCAAGATAGAAGCAGTTTCTGCAGCTCTAAAACAAACCCCCGATTGTGAAAATAGTTTATTAACCCCAGTCCGCATCCCTGAAGACCCTCATGGAGTACTCAAGGAGAGCCACCCGCCATGTCGCTGCTGGATAACTCGTCCATTGTAGTACACAGACAACTGGAGATGATGAATGTGCTGATGGGATTTGAGCAAGCGAATAGATATGCTATAATGGATCCGCATGGCAATCATATTGGCTATCTGGCAGAGCAAGAGCATGACATAGGGAGCACCTTTACACGTCAAATGTTTCGTACCCATAGGAGCTTTACGACACATGTTTTTGATAGGAATGAGAGAGAAATATTAAGGGTACGTAGCATCTGTTTTGATTATGAATTCATCATTTGTGATACGAGGAGCTATACTGATCTTGCGTATTAGTTCCATCGCCCTTCGGGCTAGATATCCTCGAGAATCCGAGTCTATGATGCCATTGGGGACAACTCCTCAAAAAGATACACCTCCTCCGCGGCCCTACAGGGCATAAGCGCAGGCTCGATCGTAACCAAACCTCTGCCCAGGTTTCTTCCATCCCCCTTTCGGAAATGCGCATCATCGGTGCAGCAGAACAAGAATGGGCACCCTACGTCGTAAATACAACCTCTTTCTCTCCCGTCACTTCAACCAATATCAATCTAATTTGCACGCTCCCCAGCTCACATCCGGCGAGCTACCCCTCTCAACCCCAAAAGCGTTACAGGTCGCAGAAGGGGATTCTCGGCAGTTAGCTTTTCGCAATTTGCGCGAGCCGATGAACCATTTCTCTCATGGGATTTCACACTTCTCTCAGAAAACAAACGCCTCATTGGGCCCGTAAACAGGAACTTTTCTGGATTTGCGCGGGAGATCTTCACAGACACTGGAGTTTATGCCCTGTGAATGGATGCTGCTAGTCTTGCTGCGGAACCATCCTATCTCATCCCGAAAGCAGGCGCTCGTACTAAAAATATTATAACGGAAAGCACACCAAGTATGACACTGGATGCCGATGTAGTTCCCTATGAGCGGTGGAGCTGCGGATGCTGGTGGTGCAGCAAATACCGGTATAGAAGCAGCGGAATCGGCAGGGGCAGTAGGCAATGCCGCCAGAGGACTGGGAGCAGGTGAAGGCGCGATAGCTAGTGCAGGTCCTATGGCCGGGTACGAAGTTATGCAGTGTGCCAGGAACAACCAGCGACAGGATGACGCCTCGCCTGCCGCTATCGACCCGTACGAAGCTCAGCGAAGCCCTCAGCAAGGGCAACCAGATCAAAAAAATCTGCAGGAGGAAGTCTGGGGCGAGAGCACGTGGGGGAATAGTAACAAGAATGATAGCTCACCCTGGAGTCAGGGAGGCGGTGAAGGCCAAGGAGGTTGCGGAGAGGCTGGGGGCTTGTTTGATGATTTCTTTAGCGATAGCTAACTGGTCAAGGTTTCTGTATTGGGAGGTGTATTACTAGGAAAATGGTTTTATGAGGTATCAATGGTTGGGAAAGTCAAGTCGCACAACTTTCGGGTTGGTCATTTATGAGGGGCGTCGGAAGTCACTGTTTGCCGGCATATTTTTATATCTTGTACTATGCATGTAGGAATCTTGTGCGATGGACGGGCATGAATATGATTCATTCAACTCTATGAATATCCATATATAACAACTGGAAAACCTTGGCAAGTTGAAAACCACGTGACTCGATTATCCCACTTCAACCACCACCCCTCTAAACCGTAAGCTCAAGCTCACCCCCGTACCACACACAAATTCCACCAGCTCACCCAAAGATGGCCTCCTCCTCCGCCTCTAAGCGTCTCTTCAAAGAATACCGTGGCCTCTCCTCCGACCCACCCGAAGGCATCACCGCAGGCCCTGTAACTGAAGATGACATGTTCGTATGGGAGGCGCTGATACAGGGCCCTGAGGGCACGCCATTTGAAGGCGGCATATTTCCCGCCGAGCTGAAGTTCCCCAAGGACTATCCGCTGGCCCCACCTACCATGCGGTTTACGTGTGAGATGTGGCATCCGAATGGTAAGGGACACATTTTCTAGATGATGGGGAGGGTATGATTGGAGGTATGAGGGCGAAGGAGATGAGCGGTTGGAGAAGGAAAGGGGGAGAGAGGGAAAGAGTATGAAGGCGTGCGAGCTGGATGCGAGAGGGGTGGGGTAGAGGGGTTTGCAGCGCTGATGGCTAACATTCTGTATTGTCATAGTGTATCCCAACGGCACCGTATGTATCTCAATCCTACATCCGCCAGGCGACGATCCACATCACTACGAGCAGGCCTCAGAGCGCTGGTCGCCGATCCAATCCGTCGAGAAGATTCTGATTTCCGTCATGAGCATGCTGGCAGAGCCGAACGACGAGTCGCCTGCGAATGTGGACGCTGCGAGGATGTGGCGGGAGCGGAGGAAGGAGTATGAAAAGATTGTGAGGGGTAATGTTAGGAAGGGGTTAGGCTTGTGATCGCGGTTTTGCAGTTTTTTGTAAGAATAGGAGGAAAGGGTACGACGGTTATGTCAGGGGTGCATTACGCGGCGTTTGATTTGAGCGGAGACATTGGCATGTATGGCGTTTGGGGTGAGCAGCGACATAAATTATTTAGACAGGAAAGAAACAGCTCAATTTAACAGCTGGGAGGCAATATAAAGCACCATGCCACCGCTGCTTACACCCAAGAATTGCGCTCTTAATGATCATACAGGGCACATTACGTGCTGTAAACGACGACTACCCCTCATCCACCTTCCCAGCATCTCCAGACTCTATCGACTGTCATTTGCTCCTGATACTGCCAATATTAGTGATCGTGTGACCTCTCTTCCTACACCGTAATAAGGCTCCTCTATCAGGGACCTCCTCATTTTCCAAAGGCGGCGATAGTGAGCAACCACTGCTTATATCAATGCCGCCATCCTTTGACGAATTGGGTTTACAAAGGCCAGGAATCGAGAGAATCATTGATGCCTCATCGAAACCGCTCTCTACGATTTGTCTTTCTCTCCAATGACAGCGGGTTTTCCCCATATATCTCCTCATCCTGCGAGTAAAACCTGAATGCCCGAGCTGGGTGAAACCCTGCGCGGCTTTTGAGTGGGAAGTTTTCACTGAATTCGGGACCTGGGAAGCTCCTGTCACTTGACGATGTAGAAGGCTCCTGTTGATTACCTTAGTTGCAATTTTTAGGCGGGATAAAGGAATGAAGGAATGAAGTGAATTGGTCGGAAACGCTGCGTCAATATTGGTTTGCATTCTGGGGACATATGGAGGCGGGCTTCTTGAGGTGGACGGAGTTATTTCGATGGTTTCGGGGCCAGAAAAATCGGACGGGCTGAAAACCAACCTACCGTTCACTTTCGTGTCTTTGTCCCTATCAAGCTGTGGGGCAACCCAGGCATTGCCAAACTTGGATAGGTAGTCGGGGTCAAGATCGCTACCCCAGGGCGGACGGTGAATGGCCAGATCGAATGACTTGCGAGTCCCGTACGCCCTGACTCTTTCAATAACGCTATAGAGTAGCATGCATTGTGCGCTCAAAGCGAAAATAACTTCATCGTCAACCAGCTTGGTATAACGAATGAATTGCCGCTCGTACGCATCTAGACGTACTTGAAGCTAGGACTCGGTCATTTCGCAATATTAGATTTTAAACCATTGCATGACCCAAAATGTTCCGCCGCAGAGAGACCAGGCCGCCCTCCATCACAGGTGTGTCGAACAGGACGATCAAGAATGAGAACTCTGTCGATTGAAGCTGGCTCTAAAGGCTCTCTATATACATAAGGTAGATGCAGGCAGCAAAGAAAGATAATAGGCAACAGAAACAGGTGGTAAGACATAGGGTGGTAGGCATCAAAGACAGTAGTAAGACGGTGGTAAGCAAATCCGATCTAGGTCAACAAGATGTCTGGTATGGCCACTTCTCCAATCGGGATGTTGTGTGGCTGCCGTGAGAGAAAGACATCCGCACAGTCTCCGAAATTCATCTGCTTGATGAACTTGTTCAGGATCTTGAGGCGTCTGCGATGATAGTTCTAGACGGGTGGAGTTGAATAATTGCTGAGTAGCATTCATGATCGCCGCCTTTTAAGGATGAAGGACAAGTGAATAATGGGATACTTGCGCTGAAATGAGAAGTGTGCTTGATGTTTGTTTTGATGAGGAAGAAGAGGGTTTAAAGCGTCACATACCAACGAATCCTAACGTTTTTTCCAGATAAACTGAAGAGCAGGAGTGGTGGTTCTAGAATCGGGTATTGGACTCTCTCGCATCAACCAAGCAATACGTGTTCGCTGTAGAAGTTTTTCTAGAGACTTAAAATTTAAGAATGGGAAAGCGCCGCGCGCCTGTTTTACAGATGAGCCTTCCGAGATAAAGCAAGCAAACAAGCAGAATTAGGTCATATTATCGGTGTCATAAAGCCACTCAGCACAGCACTTGAACCATGTAAGAAGCATTTTCGGAAGGCCTTAGCGCCTAACACTATATAGGTGGTTTTATTGTGGACAAATCAAGCCATTGAATGAAGAGCATCTCGAGCATCCACTAGACATCAGAATGCTCTCGCTTACCTCTTAAATCAGACGCTCCATAATGCTTCCTATGTCCCTTGAATTCTACAGCAAAGCGTCTAAGAGTTATCTCACAAACCAGACCCTTCGTGGATCGGTCGTACAACTCCTTATTAACTAACGAAATTTTCCACGAAAGGTCGCGATTTTGGGTTATCGACACTAGATTCTTAAATCACTGCCAACCTTACCACTTTTCCATTATCTAATTACGTCAAAAATAACACAGGGTAAGGCTTTCTATTTTCTCCTTCTACTGTATATTATAGCTAAATTATATAAAAAGTTAGATATAAGCAACCAGCCACAAATTACAGAGACATATTCTAAAGTGTAACTCTTCTTTTATAATACTATATCTTATCCCTTAATAATACTTTTATAGGGCTATAATATATATATAAAGAATAACAACTATTTAAAAAACCTAATATATTAAATAAATACAGATATATCTACTGTAGTTAGGCTATAATTTATAAAAAGAAGAAATCTTAAATTTTTTAAATTACTATTAAAGCGATGCATATAAGCTCTTAGACGCTCTATTATAGAATTTAAAATATAAGAAGTAGATATAAACGTATTCTACTCCGTAACCAAGCACGTATTAATCTAACTAAGTTCGGCTAAAATTCTGCTAAAAAGCGTCTAATTTACAAGATAACCTAAGAGCTTATAGACGTCGTTTTAAGAGTAACTAAATATTTTAAAAATTAATTTTTATTTGCGTTTTATAAAATATAACGCAGTTATAATAGTCATAATAGAATTTTAAACCAATTATATTCTAGCCTAATATACATAGTATCATTATCATTGTAGTTTCGGCTTTTGCAGTCACAGTTGTAGTGCGAGGCTGGGATAGAAAGGGTACGTGAAGGGCTCCTAGTTCATGGCGGTCAAATTCAGATGCATTACACATTTCACTAACTAAATTTACCCTACTTAGGAGGGCCGTGTTTCCCCAGCATCAACTTTACCGCCAGAACTCAGAACCACACAAGAGTTTGATCTAACCGAACTGGACCAACCTCCATACAGCATTAGACCTAAGCACTCACGCCTCTTTCACCCCTTTGGCCTCTTGCTCGATCTCCGGAGAAGACGTGACTTCGTCAAACTTGTACAGCTGTGGTGCTGGCCGTCGTCTTCGAAGGATGTATGTATTGAACCACCATGGTGCTGTTTGGGTAACCTGGAACTTCATATGAGTCCGTGTCGGCACAGCAAATACGTAATCTAATTCCTCCAGAGTTCGCTGTTTAGTTTCAGGCAACCATAGGAATATCATGAAGAATGCTAGCAAGTTGAGTGCGGCGTAGAAGCCAAAGGTTCCTTGAGGTTTGAGTGCTCGAAGCATGCGTGGTAGTGTGAGAGAGAGTACGGAAGCCCAAAAATTGTTTGTCGCAACAGCGAACGACATTCCCACCTGGATTGCTTGTTATTATGGGAAGAAAAAACTCGTTGCACCCGACTTACCTCTCGATGTGAGAGGGGGAAAACCTCGGCAGAGTAAGTAAATGGGACTGGTCCCTCCCCAGGAGAGTAGAAAGCGTCAAACAGGTAAATAAAGAGGGCGATCAAACCAAGATGGGCGCTGCTGCTTTCTGGGATCCAGAAACAGAAGCCTGCGGCAAGGAGGGTCCAGCACATATTTGGGAAGGTGAAAAGGAGGAGACCTCTACGTCCGAAAGTGTCAATTGTCCAGACAGCGGGCCAGGCAAAAACGAAATTCACGAGTCCGAATCCCCACGAGGCTAGAAGAGCTTTGGTGATGCTTGCTCCGGCTTCTCGAAAAATGGTGGAGGAATAGAAAGCAATAATGTTAACTAGGGGTGCATGTCAGCTGTCGTGAAATCACAGATGTCTTGCGGGATATTACTTACTGCCACACATTTGCTGAGCAATCATAACGATACCCGCAGCTTGAGTAGCACGCCGTATGCGAGGAATGGTGACCAATTCAACGAAACGGGTGAAAAAATTCCCATTCGTGGAAAGACCCGACTCCTTTATCAGTATCTCTTCTTGCTTGAGAAGAGTATAAGTGTAGTAAAGATCCCGGGCCGCTTGAACGGGAGAATTTCGGAGCCTCAGGAAAGACTGGTAGGCCTGAGAAACCCGACCTTTCTTCATAAGCCACCTTGGTGACTCTGGACAGAAGTAAATTCCTATGACAAGGGGAATAGCAGGAATAAAAGCAGATCCCAATTGCAGACGCCAGGCAATTTTACCGACATCCTGTTTACAAAAGGACCTTTAGCCCAAAGCCATTCAGGTACTAAGCACATTTATGGCTTACCTTCACTGCAAGATTGGCACTAGTTCCCATGNAGATACCGAAAGCAGTCCAAACTTGCCATGACATGACCAAACCTCCACGAATATTTGGAGGGGCATTCTCGGCAGAAAAGACGGGGACCGTTACTTCTTTGAGGCCCATTCCGATTCCGAGTAGAACTCTACAAGCTACGAGTTCACCCCAGTGCTGTGATGTTGCCATCCCAAAAGGTGCAAGAAGACTGAAAATCGCTCCTATAAAGATAGTCCCTCGCCGGCCAATGTAATTGTTGATTGGATCTGAGATCCAAGCAGCACTTTGAAGATAGATATGTATTAGAATTTCTCATAAGCGCGTAATTCAGCGACACCGGCGGGGCTTACAAGAAGGCAATTGCAATGTATGGACATGAATTAATAAAGCCCACAATCCATTGATTTTTGGTACAGGTGCCAGCGGCCTCACACACAGATCCCTCCTCTGGGATGTTAAGGGCGACATCGAATGTTAAATTTGCTCCATTTGAGCCTGTTTGATCCCAGCCTTGGATGGCGGCCGCAATTGAATTGAGAATGATGGTGAAATAGAGTATCCTAGGATGGCGCCATCGATGAGTCCGCTCTTCGCGTAAAACGGCCCGGTCACTCTCGTCAAGCTCTTCAATTGTGTCGTATCCAAGAGGATTTTGTGCAACCAGAGCGCCTTTTCGTAGAAGTGGGATTATATCGGTTAATTGATTTTCAGTTGCGAACACGTCTACATCTTGGAAGAGCTGCTCTTTGGGGATTCCCACTAGAGGGTTTCGGATCCTACGCGGCTTCAGCTAGAAGGACCCTATATTCTTATTTCAACGAACTCACTCTCCGGTGGTATTCTCGGTCAAATCATGGACGCTTTGACGACGCTTACTCTCATCGGCGAACATCGAGCCACGCCTATCAGTATTATCTACAGCAATCGGGCTATTCAGCCCACGATGAATAATTAGCTGCTGCGAAACAAACACGCCATAATTCGTTAGATATGCTTACTCTGTTTTTGCGTCTTGCGACATCTTGGTGAGAATGATGATTGAGGGAAGGCGAGGGCTTAGCCGATAAAATGCAGCGTCAGACGCTTAAGAGCTGCTGCGGGCAGCAAAGCTGGCGCCATCTCTGATTTATCCCTCTGCAAGACCACTAGGCTGCCCTTGCACCGTTACACTTGTGGCGTGATGGGAAGGGCCAGAGCTGGTTAAACTCCGTTTCTCGGTGGAACTCACCTCGGCTGTTGATGCATGTCAATGTATCACGCGACGAAAGGAGGCATAAGCCTGCCAATCGATCAAAGACAGGCTGGGCGATGTTACGCTGCCGGTGAGCTTTCGGTGCCATGGCCCCGGGTTTTCACCATCGGTCAGACAAGGTCACAGAAGTCGAAAAGATCAGAGGTCGATGCGAGAGTCACCAACATTAAGCGAAAGCTTTGGATTGGCCAATGTAAAACAAATTTGGAGACATGACGTTTCATGGCTGGAAGGCTGCATTTAGGCTGACATGGCTGGCATGGCTGGCGGCTCGGACTCCCCGGGGAGGCCGGCGCCCAAATCTGGGGTATCAAGGGATCCGGGGTTGCTAGCGCGTAGGTTTTGGATGAGTCGTGGTGTCCACGCAGGTGGATAAACACGTCTCACAATGGAAAAACAACTTTGCGATGGAATCATGCGACGGTCTTAACAGTATAAAATTGATCGTCGTTGTTTGGGAGCAAATTATCGCGTTGTGGAGAACCGCGCACCGGCTCCGTTGGATGGAGCAGGGGCCTAAATTTCGGCCCAGGGTGTCCGCCTTAGCCGTCATTTAGATGCGCCATTTCCAAGATTCCAATGGGCGTGGCAAATCGGCAGCCAACCTGCATCAAAACTTGACCAGTCAACTTAAATCGACTTTTCTCCTATCTTCGAAATCCTTTCCGATAAAGCTCTCCGTCTCTACCGCGCCACTCCTCTCGAAATCTTCTCAGCTTTCACCCGTGTTTCTCTTAGCGTTCGATCCATCGCTCACAATCTAGCATCAGCTTCACTAATCCTCACTGCACATTGGACCGCCCCATTAGGCGTCTAGGCGTTAAAGCTGATCTTACATTTGCACCCGCAGCGATCAAGGCCGAGGACAGGTTCCAACCTTTCAAAATTTCCCAGATGATGGCGTCAGCACTGGCCTGTGACCAGATGTGCACGTTTGATACAGAATTGTGTACAGCCACAAAATTGAAGGTGGTTATTGATTTCATTGGATTCTAGCAAGTTTGTCAAGATTTTACTATTAACTCTGTTGTTATCAAGGAAGAGCCCAATCATGGAAGATAACCGGGGTTAAGGCTTTTTAGCAGAATTGCAATTTCTTGTGTCTGCCACTGCTTCGATCAAAAGCTTATTAACATAAGGATACCGTAAAGTACTGCTTCTACGACAGAAAAGATGGAATCTCCTTCGCCGTCAGGATTGGCGCCGCCAGTGGACAGAATCTCAACACGATCTCCTTTTCCACGTGTTGTAGCCGAAACACACCGTCCCATATTTACTTATTATTTGCCCTTGCCGTCAGAATAAATGAGAAAGCGCCATGCCGGCTAATCGAATAGATATCCGTTCGCGCCAGTACTCCTGCTTATCTCGAAAATCCTTATATTTAGCATTGGAAATGTTCGCGGCGATATATGATAGGCTCTCAATATATTCCAGTCCCTGATCCGTGGCGAGCAACAAAGATGCCTCCACGTGGTTTTTTTTGTCTTAGGTCACTTACGCTTATACAAGGGCGTCATCTTAATTATTTCATTAGATGTTTATAGTATATTAAAAGGGCTTTATTAAATTAATAATACTTTATCGATTAGCTTATCTAGCTCCTTTAGATTAGTATTATTTATTAAGGCGTTAGCAATCTTATTTAGCTTTTATTAAATCTAGATATATAAATTAAACGGTTCTTCTATACTTAACGTAATCCACAAGCATGTGGCCCACACAAGCATGTGGCCCACTTCAAAACCCCACCAAAAAACCAAAAAATCGTTCTTTAATATCTTAACAACAGCTTAATAATAAATTATAAAATTTTGTAATTAGACTCTTATACTTACTTTAAGACCTCTATTAAAGTTTTAGACTAATTAGTGTAGCCATTATTAATATATTAAGATTTGGCTTTTAAATTTAAACTTAATTATTATATCTTAAAAACCACTTATTAAATTACTTCAAAACTTTAACAGGGGTCTTAAAATAGGTAGAAGAGTCTAATTTTAAATTTTTATAATTTATTATTAAGCCGTTGTTGAGATATTAAGGAACGATTTTTTGGTAGGGTTTTAAAGTAGGCCACATGCTTGTGTGGGCCACATGCTTGTGGATTACGTTATAGGAGTAATAGTATAATATTCTAGGGCTTAGCGATTATTTCGAGAAGTAGCTCTAATCTAGCTAGCGCCCCTATAATATAGTCGCTCGCGATATTTTTAAAAGCTAATTATACGCGTATCTTATCGTTATCGTATTCTAAGGTCCGTTTTTTTCGCTCTTAAAGCTATTGTAGCGGCATAATTCCCTAAAAATTAGATTAGTTGTCCTTTTAAAAGGGTTATAAAGGATTTAAATATAAGGTATAAGATAGATAAGAAGTCTAATTAATAGAAAATAAGATATATTAATAGGTTCTAAAGAACTATAAGACGAATCCTTAAGGAAAAGGGGCGTCTTAGTATGAGGCGAAGGTTATAATAAAGCCTTATAGTAAGCACTACGGTAGACTTACTAATAGGCTAGGTATATAGGTAAATAAAGATATAAGCGTAATTAGTAGAGTAAGTACCTAATAGATTAACTTTAATTATATTTTAAGATTTACTATAAAGAGATAGCTATCTATAGTAGAGACTAAGGGTCTTTAAATATATAACTATACACCTAAGAAATATATATAGTACGTAAATACGTAACCCTTTTATATAACTTATCTAGCCTTTATCCTACAGTTTAATCAGCTTTAGCACCTCCTATACTATTACGTATTACGGCGCTAGTAGAAACTAATAGATATTAGTAAAAACTAATAAATATTAGTAGAAACTAGTAAATTATAGCTAGTAGATATTAGTAGATTATAGCGGATAGTCGTAGATAGTTTTATATAGTTTTAGATAATTGCTATTATGTAACTAAAGGATTATATATAACGTTAAGCGGCGTTACCCTTTATCTCCTTTCCTTTTTTTAGCTTTAGATCTTTATTTATAGACAATTCAATTATATAGGCTTACGCGACCCTTTTGCTGTGCTCGTGCCTTAATTAACTAAGTCGCTAATATTATTTAAAGCTTGTCTACTCTTCTTTTTAAGAAGGAACTTAAAAATATCTATAAACTATAAATAAGAATAGAATATAGAAGTAGACCTAAAGACTATTATTAGAACTTAAAGAATAAAACAAAACTAAAAGAATAGAAAAGAATAATAAGACCTATAGAATATATATAGGCTAAAACCTTTATAGAATCTTATTAGAAGTTACCCTAATAACTATATTACTATACTAAGAACTATAGCGGCTGGTAAAGCAGCTATAGGACCCTTAAATGCCTCTAATAGTAAAATAGTAACTAACTTAAACTCCTAGGTAGAGCTTATAGCAGCTAATACTAAAATTAAATAACTTTAAGAGCTGCTTAAAGCTAGAAAACCCCCTATACCTAGTAAAAAGTTATTAAATACCTAGAGACTTGCTACGGTCCTTAAGGCCCTAGCTTAATATATAGTATTAGCATTATTGCGGTCCGTAAAGGTTATAGACCCCCTATTACTTATAAATAGAACTAACCCTATATTTAATAATTAGAAGCTTTAATTATAGAATAAGCTTAAAGTTAATACGGATTACTTCCCTACTACTTAAGCTAAAATGGCCTATGTTTTTAGCCATACTGGCAGGGATATATAAACGCACCTACGTCCGCGATATGTATAGGACTTAGTAAATCCCTTCCTCTCTAGAGAAGAGATAATTGTCTACCTATTTTCTATCTATAAGGACCCCTTTAAAGTATAAAACGCCCGACTTAATTATAAAAGCCTAAATATAAAAATAACAGAGACCTTTTTAGCCTTTTAGACCCACTTTCTATACCTAGCTAGCTAAGTTTAAATTCCCTAGAAAGATCTAATACTAGACCTATTTAATAAGCTTACCCTAGACCTATAGCGAGCTATACTACTAGTTTTTACTATTATATAAACGCTAAAGGAACTTATGAACTAGTACTTAGCTATTAACTAAGGCCTTTATTAAATTAAGGTATATACTAAACGGTATAAAGCTAAAAACCCTTTAAATTAGACTATAAATAATATAAGAACGGCCTGTAATGCCCTAGCATAATTAATAACCCCTATAGTACTACCTATATAGCCCGCTGTTAATTTAGTAGCTAGCTATATAGCTAGTCCTACTGTAGGTCTAGTAAATACTCGGCCTATATATAGCAACCCCCGTATATAGGCCCTTAGTAATTAAGGAGCTTACTTCTTTTATAGTTAAAAAGGCTACTATATAAAGGATTGCCTAATAAATATAAAAGTAAACAAGGTCCTATTAATCTAAAAAGATAGTATAGAGTTAGAAAAAGAGGAACCTTAAAAAAAAGACTCCTCTTTAGGGTTAAAAGGGATTAATATATTATATATTAATCTAGGTTAGCTAGTTAGTAGAAGAAGCTACACTATCCCTTATACTTTATTCCGTAATAAATATTAAGTTTTAACCTCTACTTTAGCTAACTCTAAAGTAAATACCTTTGCCTTAATAGACACCTAGTATACTATAAAGCTAGCTAACTTTTTAAATATACCTATTAAAGAACTGCCTAAACCAATTCCTATTTATAGGTATAACGGGCAGATAGGGCAGCCTATTATAACTATCTTGCGGATTTACCTCTATATTAATAGACAAAGGTAATATAATGTCCCTTTTCTTATTACGGACTTAAAAAGCTATAATATAATCTTAAAAAGAAAATAGCTAGCCTATTTAGGCTTACAGCTTAATATACGGAGTAGGCGGTTTATCTAGCCTAAAACCTTACCCCTAACCCCTTCTTTTATAAAAGAAATTAGTATTGTAATAGAAAACCTTATACGGCCCTAAATTAATACTACTTACTAGGTAGATACTATCCCTTAACCCATTAAGGCCCTTAGCGTAAATAGTCCGTGCGGAATATTGTTCTTAAAATAACGCGTATAGCTATATAGAATTTAACCATTAATTACACGACCGCTATGCCTTCTAATTGTATTAGAATTGATATAGATCTTATTTAGGCTACTTAATATAACGTTCCCCTGTATAAGACGGCGAAAATACCCCCCCCCCCCCAAAGCCCTGGCCGTTGCCCAATTTTAAACCTCTCTATATTAACAATTTTGACAACCATAGCTTACCAAATCTTCCTCCTGAGGTTAATACGCACGATCCTTTTAAGTTATTTAGTTTATTCTTTATAGAAGATATTATAGATAAGCTTGTAGAGTAGACGAATAAGCATACAGAGCTTTATCCACTAGATAAAGAAATAGAGCACTTACGCTTATGGCAGCTAATATACAGGCAAGAACTCTACGCGTATGCTTATTTATATAGGAATCACTATAGAATCGTCCATTAAGGACTACTAGAAAGATTTAAATATATATAGTACTGAGTATATTATTAAAAAATATATGGGAGCTGTTTAATTTTAGTAGCTTAATTAATACTTTTAAGCCTTACTACTATGGCAACTATCTAATTAAGCACCTAAAACTATATTTACCTAAGTTAATAAGCTAGTTAAGTATATTTAGCTTACTTATAGGAAGCTCTATAACCCTAGAACTTACCTTACTATTAATAAAATAATCTAACGCTTTATAGGACGAGCTTATAAAATTATAAATATTCCATTAAAACTAATACTAGAAGGCTTTAAAATATAGGTATTAGGTAATAAGGGCTATATAATAATAATTCATTACTTAACGTCCGATTTAGATCCCTATTAGGCCTACGCGGACTACTCCTTATATATATATAGGGAGAAAACTCTATTTAAGAAAACCCTATAATCTATCTCTCTGCCTTTTGGGACTCGCCTATAAGGCGCCTGCGAGGCGC
Source organism: Cenococcum geophilum 1.58 (assembly GCF_001692895.1). Taxonomy (NCBI): domain Eukaryota; kingdom Fungi; phylum Ascomycota; class Dothideomycetes; order Gloniales; family Gloniaceae; genus Cenococcum; species Cenococcum geophilum. The sequence goes on from NW_027137670.1 coordinate 226,066, forward strand.
CTATAAGTCACCTATAGTACTCCTACTACCTTACTTTTTAACCTCCTTAGGAATTACTGCTGCCGTAATAAGCCTACGGACGTACTAGTATCGCAAACTTTACTCTACTACTGTAGAGTTATTAGGGGGCGCCCATTAGTCGCCCCCCCGCCCTTTATTACTATTTCCTTTATAACC